>NW_025212474.1:15055-26942 GCF_004010195.1 Chiloscyllium plagiosum | reverse complement strand
TTGGACCAAAGGGTTTGTTTCCGTGTCGGGCAGTCCGGTGGCTCAGTGGTTAGCACTGCTGCCTCACAGCGCCAGGGACCTGGGTTCCATTCCCACCTCAGCTGACTGTCTGTGTGGAGTTTGCACATTCTCCCCGTGGGTTTCCTCCGGCTGCTCCGGTTTCCTCCCACAGTCCAACCATGTGTGGGTTAAGGTGAATTGGCCATACTAAATTGCCCGTAGTGTTCAGAGATGGGTAGGTTCGGTGCATTAGTCAGGAGTAACTGTAGGGTCGTATGGGTCTGGGTGGGTTAGGCCCAATGGCCTGTTATCGTACTGTAGGGATTCTATGATATTCTACGTCTGTCCGAACCTCACTTTCCTGCCATATCCCCGTATTCCTTAATTCCCTTAGATACAATGATCTCATGGGTGCCTTCCCTTCTCAGTGGTTGGACTCGAGTTACCATCATGCTGAGTGTGGCACTCTGGTGATTCTTATAACCTAACGTCTTTGCATCTTTTTTGGGATGGTCTTTAGTGTCCTCTGATAGATCGATCAGGTTCGGTCATTCTGATTGATCAGACCTGACCAGGGTCCTTCATTCCTGGAGGTGCTGGGTGCACATAGTCTCCTCCAAGTAAGGGTGTGAGGCTCGCCTGTGTCTGGTACACACCTCCTGAGGATGACATTCCATTGGCTCCATTTGAATCCAAGTTCAGGCATGTGTTGTAGGGTCTGCTGCTACTAGGTTGGCTTCACCCTGTTTGAATACTGCAGCATGTTTATTAGAGCGGTGCTGGTAAAGCACTGCAGGTAGGGCAGCATCCGAGGAGCACTCTAATCCTGACTCTAATCTCCAGCATCTGCCGTCCCCACTTTCGCCGTGCATGTTATTAGCTCAGTCACTTGGCTCAAGGCTTGTCCCAATTTCCCAGCATGCCTTAGTCATTGTCCAAACTTTGTAAATCCATCATAAAGTCATTATTTTGAGCAGCCCGTCTGCCATATCCCCGTATTCCTTAATTCCCTTAGATGCCAAACATCTGTTGGTCTGAGTCTTGAATCTACTCGACAATGGAGCATCCCTAGCTGTCTTGGGTAAAGAATTCCGACACACTGAGGGAAGAAATTCCTCCTCGCCTCCGTCCTAAATAAATCCTATTTCTAAATTCTGCACACACTCTCCGAGTGTCTACCCGGTGGCACCTCTTAAGACCTTCACGCATTTCAATCAGATGGTCCCACCTTTTTAAACTCAGTTTGCACCCAGTTATTTCATCAAAACACGTAAGATCCTGAGGGGCCTTGACCACTCAGATGTGGAAAGGGATGTTTCGTGTTGTGGGAGAATCTAGAACGAGAGGTCACAGTTTTAAAATAAGAGGGTTCCCATTTAATCTGCAGACGAAGAAATTTTGTTTTTCTCTCAGGGGGCCTGAGTCTTTGAAATTCCCTTCCTCAAAAGGCAGCGATGCAGTATTTTTAAGGCAGAGGTAGATTACCAAGGGGACGAAAGATTATCGGGGGGTACGCAGGAGTTGAGGTTAAAATCAGGTCAGCCAATGATCTTATTCGTTAGAGGAGCAGGCTCTAAGTAGGGTCTACTCTTCTTCCAATGTTCAATATCTCCTCAAAGGACAATCCCTTTGTCTCAGGAATCAGTGTCGTAAACCTTTGTTGTGCTCCCTTTGCAGCAAGTTTACCCTTCCTTGGTGTTAATCAAGAAACGTACATCTATAGGAGCTGGCATTTTGTAAGTACTTTATCTTTAGTGAGTGAATCTCTAGCATTGGTTGTTCAGTGGTTAGCGCTGCTGCCTCACAGCATCAGGGTTCGATCCCACCCTTGGCCAACTGACTGTGTGGAGTTTGCACATTCTCCCTGTATCTGTGTGGGTTCTCTCCGGGTGCTCCAGTTTCCTCCCACAATCCAAAGATGTGCAGATTAGGGTGGCTTGGCCATGCTAAATTATTAATAGCGTCCAAGAATGTACAGGCTAGGTAGATATGCCATGGTAGGTGTGGGGTTATGGAATATGCTGGATCTGGGTGGGATGCTCTTTGGAGGATTGGTGCGGATTCAATGGGCTGAATGGCTTGTCTCCGCATTGTAGGGATTCTGTGATGTTCACCAGCCTAGTCAGTGACCAGGCCACTGGTCAGCAGCGGTCTTGACTGATGCGCAGTAGTCGTAAAACTAGTCTAGATGCAACTATTTTTTATTCCTAAACCACCAGGGGGCATGTTTAGGCTAAATGCAATGGTGAGATAGTGCTCTCTGACTCGGTGGGAGTGAGAGCACTACCCATGGCTAGGTACTTCCTGTATAACATGCGTACACGTTTCTGCCCCCGTACCAGGTCGACATCCGGTTCCCACCGCCTGGCTCCGACGACCCAAACCGTGTGACAGTAACTGGGCTCCCCGAGCATGTTGACAATGCCATCGATCATCTGCTCAACCTAGAGGAAGAATACGTAAGTCCTCACACCTTTACTGCACCAGCTTGTACATCGATTCTCCCGGGAATAGAGAAAACCCGGCTCTCAGGTCAAATCAGGCGAGGCTGAGAGAGAGAGGGAGGAAGGGAGGGGATGTGTGTGTGAGGGGTGTATGAGTATCTGTATGTATGTGTGTGTATCTGTGTGAGGGGGTGTGTGCCTGAGTATCTGTATGTGTGTGTGAGGGTGTGTGTGCCTGAGTATCTGTATGCGTGTGTGTGTGTGAGGGGGTGTGTGCCTGAGTATCTGTATGTGTGTGTGAGGGTGTGTGTGCCTGAGTATCTGTATGCGTGTGTGTGTGTGAGGGGGTGTGTGCCTGAGTATCTGTATGTGTGTGTGAGGGTGTGTGTGCCTGAGTATCTGTATGCGTGTGTGTGTGTGAGGGGGTGTGTGCCTGAGTATCTGTATGTGTGTGTGAGGGTGTGTGTGCCTGAGTATCTGTATGCGTGTGTGTGTGTGAGGGGGTGTGTGCCTGAGTATCTGTATGTGTGTGTGAGGGTGTGTGTGCCTGAGTATCTGTATGCGTGTGTGTGTGTGAGGGGGTGTGTGCCTGAGTATCTGTATGTGTGTGTGAGGGTGTGTGTGCCTGAGTATCTGTATGCGTGTGTGTGTGTGAGGGGGTGTGTGCCTGAGTATCTGTATGTGTGTGTGAGGGTGTGTGTGCCTGAGTATCTGTATGCGTGTGTGTGTGTGAGGGGGTGTGTGCCTGAGTATCTGTATGTGTGTGTGAGGGTGTGTGTGCCTGAGTATCTGTATGCGTGTGTGTGTGTGAGGGGGTGTGTGCCTGAGTATCTGTATGTGTGTGTGAGGGTGTGTGTGCCTGAGTATCTGTATGCGTGTGTGTGTGTGAGGGGGTGTGTGCCTGAGTATCTGTATGTGTGTGTGAGGGTGTGTGTGCCTGAGTATCTGTATGCGTGTGTGTGTGTGAGGGGGTGTGTGCCTGAGTATCTGTATGTGTGTGTGAGGGTGTGTGTGCCTGAGTATCTGTATGCGTGTGTGTGTGTGAGGGGGTGTGTGCCTGAGTATCTGTATGTGTGTGTGTGTGTGTCTGTGTGTGTGCATAGTAGCTATTTCATGAGACTCGTCATCCCAAGATCTGGATTGGTGACCCAAAGGTGAGAGTTCCAATCCTACCGCAGAGGCTGAGGAATTCACATTAAATAAACCGGGAATTAATAATGTCTCAGTAATTGTGACTGCGATCATTGTTGTTACAAAAAGGATTGTACCAGTGCAGTAATAATGTCCCTGTCTTTGGGATAGAAGGCAGGTTGATCTGGGTGTAACTCCAAGACAGGTGGGACTTGAACTAGGGGTAGCAGGCACAGGCATGCCCACGCTCTGGCAATGTGTCATAATGTGTTCCAACAGGTTGATTAAAAATAATCCCAGTTTTTGGAAATCTGTCACCTCTATCCAGCCTGGCCTATGGGTGAGCCCTGACCTAAAGTCTCAGTAGCCGTTTGAAATAACCGAGCAACCACTCTTATCAGTTTCTCAAGGGCAGTTGTACACACCTTCGCTCAGACACAGAGACACCACTTACACTCCGCACATTTTGCATTGACATTTGTTTTAATGATGATTTTATTAAGGGTGACTCAGTGGTTAGCACTGCTACCTCTCAGCACCAGCGACCCAGGATCAATTCTAGCCTCGGGGGAACTGTCTGTGTAGAGTTTGCACGTTCTTCCTATGTCTGCGTGAGTTTCCTCCGCTTCCCTCCACCAGTCCATAGATGTGCAGGACAGGTGGACTGGCCGTGCTAAATTGCTCATGGTGCCCAGGGATGTTCAGGCTAGGTGGGTTAGCCATGGGAAAAATGCAGGGTTACAGGGATAGGGTAGGGAGGTGGGCTGCTCTTTGGAGGGTCGGTGTGGAGTTGATGGGTCAAATGGCCTGCTTCCACTCTGGAGGGATTCTATGACTCACTGATGACGTTATAGTGGAAATGTGATCACTCGGGATTAGGTCTAATTTAATTTTGTTTTAATGAATTCAGACCCAAGTATCTTGTTTGTTATTTATTGGTAATAATTTGGCAAGTACAGCAAACTTTCTTTTAACCGGCACCTTATGAACTGTCACTCTCAATAAATGGGAAAAAATTATACACCTCAAATACTGTGGAGTTGACCGTATTATTCTGTCCAGTCATTATCCTTTTATAATTTACTTAGCTCAATGCAAATGTATTTGATCAATCGAACGGCCACACAAAATATCAACAGATGACTCAATTTCTCCTCAAATATCACAATCTCCGAGTAGTCAGTTGAGGGTGAGAGTGAGAAGGCTGTCAGCCAGTGAGGTTTATTTTAGGCAATGATACGTTATAATTTTAGTATAACAGTGAGGTGTATATCTCCTGTATTACATTGTTTTTACGTTAATTATGTCGACCTCTTGATTATCCAAACTATCTGATCGACTGCACACTCCCATGGGTGCTGGATAATCAAAACGTTTTCTGTATTTGGTTTGTAAATGCCGATTATGTTGTCTTCAGCTGTTGACGGTTTCTATTTTCGGCAGTTTTTACTGAAACGATGATTCAGCTAAAAACCGTTGCCGAGTCCCAGATTATGCTCTGACCGATTTGAACTTTCAGTCCATTTTTGCTACAGGAACCAGCAGCAGGAGTAGTCCCTTTGAATCTGCCCCGTCGCTCCACCAGAATGTAGCTGATCTGAATTTGGCCTCGACTCTCTGCTATTCCGCTCCGCCCCACCACCCTCGTCGTCCCCCCCTCCACTAACTCAGCCATGAATGACTCAGCGTCCAGTGCTCTCCGGGGAGAATAATTCTCATTGCCTTCTGAGAGAAAAAGGAATTACCTCCCCTCGGTACTTCTATTTGTAATTTTATTCATTCACGGGATGTGGATGTCTGGCCAGTCCAGCATTTACTGCCCATCCCTAATTTCCCAGAGAGCACTGAGATGTCAACCATATCGCGGTTAGCGGAGAGTTCCCCGTATCCTGCATTTTGAAAGCTTTCCATTGGCTGTGATGCACCTCGGAGGCATCCTCAGGTGGAAGAGGGTACTATCAAAAGGACCTTCCCCCTCTCTTGTCCCCCTTGTGCAATCATTTCCTCTTAGTCTGGGCAGATGCTCTCAAACCCCACCATGACATTCAAGTTCAGGAAACAAATCTGGAGTTGCACAAAAGTTGGTCTCAATGGTGACCACTGGCCCACCAATCGGGAAGGAGATCTGCCCACCTTACCCAGTGTGGTCTACTTGTGACCCACGGTGATGTGGTTCACTCTTGACCACCTCCTGAAATGGCCGAGTGGGTGGCTGAGTTCAAGGCTGACTGGAGACGGGCCTTGCCAACGATGCGCCCTGAAGCCATGAAAGAATTGCTAAAGGTCTCTCCTCAGTGCCTCTGAACACAGTTCCCTTTTCGGCCTCTCTCTCTCTGCCGTGTAGATGATGGCGATCGTGGAGTCGGAGACGATGGCGGCGTACATGAAGCCCCCGTCCCGGTTGGAGGAAGAGCCCCGAGGCTCGACGAGAGGCTTTGTGGTGAGAGACGCTCCATGGAACGCACCCGGCAACAAGGTGAGCGCTCGGACTCGGAGCGAGCGTCACTGGGAACTGTCCGGGCTCGGAGTGGCCGGAGTGGGGCTGGTGGGGCAGACAGGCACCACACTAACTTCCCAACCTCTCCCTCGTCTGTGGGGAGATGCTGGTGCAGCGGACCTAGGAATCCATAGGTGTAAGAAATTAAACTCAGCAAATCTATCTGGAATCGCAGAAACCTTACAGTGTGGAAGCGGGCCATTCGGCCCATCGAGTCATCACCGACCCTCCAAAGAGCATCCCACCTGAACTCACCCTATTCCTGTAATCCTGCATTTCCCATGGCCAAACTACCTAGCCTGCACATCCCTGGATGCTATGGGACAATTTCCCACAGCTAATCCACCTAACCTGCACATCCCTGGACAGTATGGGACAATTTCCCACAGCTAATCAACCTAACCTGCACATCCCTGGGCACTATGGGACAATTTCCCACAGCTAACACACCTAACCTGCACATCCCTGGATGCTATGGGACAATTTCCCACAGTGAATCCACTGAACCTGCGTGTCCTTGGACACTATGGGACAATTTCCCACAGCTAACACACCTAACCTGCGCATCCCTGGACAGTATGGGACAATTTCCCACAGCTAATCCACCCTAACCTGCATGTCCCTGGACAGTACGGGACAATTTCCCACAGCTAACACACCTAACCTGTGCATCCCTGGACAGTATGGGACAATTTCCCACAGCTAATCCACCCTAACCTGCATGTCCCTGGACAGTACGGGACAATTTCCCACAGCTAGTCCACCGAACCTGTGCACCCCTGGATGCTGTGGGACAATTTCCCACAGCTAATCCCCGCCCTAACCTGCGCATCCCTGGACACTATGGGACAATTTCCCACAGCTGATCCCCGCCCTAACCTGCGCATCCCTGGGCACTATGGGACAATTTCCCACAGCTAATCTACCCTAACCTGTGCATCCCTGGACACTATGGGACAATTTCCCACAGCTAACCCACCTAACCTGCACATCCCTGGGCACTATGGGACAATTTCCCGCAGCTAATCCACCCTAACCTGTGCATCCCTGGACACTATGGGACAATTTCCCACAGCTAACCCACCCTAACCTGTGCATCCCTGGACACTATGGGACAATTTCCCACAGCTAACCCACCTAACCTGCACATCCCTGGGCACTATGGGACAATTTACCGCAGCTAATCCATCCTAAGCTGCGCATCCCTGGACACTGTGGGACAATTTCCCACAGCTAACCCACCTAACCTGCACATCCCTGGGCACTATGGGACAATTTACCGCAGCTAATCCATCCGAACCTGCGCATCCCTGGGCACTATGGGACAATTTCCCACAGCTAATCCACCCTAACCTGCGCATCCCTGGGCACTATGGGACAATTTCCCACAGCTAACCCACCTAACCTGCGCATCCCTGGGCACTATGGGACAATTTCCTACAGCTAATGCACCCTAACCTGTGCATCCCTGGACACTGTGAGACAATTTCCCATAGCCAACCCACCTAACCTGGGTACTCCCCTGGACACTATGGGACAATTTCCCACAGCTGATCCACCCAACCTGCACGTCCCTGGACACTGTGGGACAATTTCCCTTGACTAACCCCCCTAACCTGCACATCCCTGGACACTATGGGACAACTTCCCACAGCTAATGCACCTAACCTACGCATCTTATGGGACAAGTTCCCGTGGCTAACCCACCTAACCTATGCATCCCTGGACACTATGGGACCTTTGCCACAGCCAGTTCACCCTAACCTGCACATCTTTAGACTGCGGGAGGAAACCGGAGAACCCGGAGGAAACCCACGCAGACTCAGGAAGAACATACAAACTTCGCAGTCACCCGAGGGTGGAATCGATTGAATCCGGGCCCTGGCACTGTGAGGCTGCAGCACTAACTGCTGAGTCACCATGCCGCGTAATCGCAAGCTAGTCTCAGGAATGGTGACCATTCGAGGGGAAGGTGCCAGCTGTTGCCCTCAGGTCCTCTTGGGAAGGAAATCCTCACCTGATCTTGCCCAACACGAGACTCCAGACCCAGGCCCAGACGTGGCCGACTGTCACTGCCCTGGGACGTGGTAAACCCCTTCATTCAAGGGGCGATTAGGGAGGACGTGAGTGAGGCCCACATCCCCCATTAAGGAGCCTGTAAGGTGTCTGAAACGGATACGCTGACTGTGTAGAGGCGTCGGGATGAAGGGGCTGAAATCTGACTGTCTGACTTGGCACTGTCTCCCTGCAGGCCCCAGACGTGAGCAGTGCAGAGGATTTTCCCATGTTTGGAACTGTGGTCACCCCCAGACAGGCGTCCGCCTGGGGCCCGAAGAAATTCTAGGGCCTTGAGCAGTCGGTAACTTTTGAGAAAAGCTTCTTGTCCAGTTAGAGGAAAAAAAAGATTTTTTTTTTGTGAATCTCAGTGTTCTTTTTCTGAAGCTTTGACTTGTCACAGTTTTCTATAAAAAAAATTGAAATGTCCAGAGGTATTAAGCTGCTGTACCACTGTCCTGTGTACCATCTGTTTCGAGAAAGAAAGACAGAAAGCCATACTTCACTTAGTTTACAACAGCCCCCCCCCCCACCTTCACTCTCCCAGTCCTCAGTAGATTTCTCTTCGGGGCTGCACATGACAGCATGGGCTCGACTGTTTGCGAGTTTGTGTGCTGACTGGTTCCCCCCCGTGGTGCTGCTTGTACTGGGTGAGGTGTTGGCCAACCTACTTCAGGATGGGTTCTCGGAGAATCGGGGTCTCTCGGCGAGCTCAGAAGCTGACCCTCCTCCCTTACACCCCACTCCCATGAGGCTTTCATGCCTGCTGTCTGGTACCATTCGAATCGCGGCTTTTATCGGTCTGTTCTCCTTCGGCCCTGCAGTGTCAGTCAGTTTCATGAAACCTGCCTTATCAAGACCGCTCACTCACCTGGATACCTCTGAGGCAGTGGGAGGACTTCTTCTTTCTCTCTCTGTCTTTCTCTTGTTCTTTGTCTCTCTATCTCTCTTACTTTTCATCTTTCTTTCTGTCATTCTTTTTCTCTCTCTCATTCTTTCTCTCTCTCATTCTTTGCCTCTATCTCGCGCTCTCATTCTTTCCCTCTCTCTCATTCTTTCTCTTACTCAATCTCTCATTGTCTCTCACTCATTTTTTCACTCACTCTCATTCTTTCTCTCTCGTTCTTGTCTCTGTCTCACTCTAATTCTATCTCATTCTTTCTCTCTCTCATTCTTTCGGTCTCTCATTCTTGTCTCTATCTCGCTGTCTAATTCTTTCTCTCTTTCTTTCTCTCTGTCATTCCTGCACCCCATCAATCTTTCTCATGCTCACTCTCATTCTTTCTCTCTCTCGCTCATTCTTTCTCTCTCTCGCTCATTCTTTCTCTCTCTGTCTCTCTCAAAAAGGACCCATCAACCTTAGTATTCAGTCTTCATAAAGAAAAATACTTTAAGCCAAGAGACAGTCATGACAGGGGGGGGGGGGGGATGGAGTTGGCAGGAGTGCAATGTTAGTTGGAGGGTGGGAGAGGGTGTGAATATCCGTGACCTGGACATGAGCAGAATCCACCCCTGCAATGAGAGAGCTGGCTGGGGCTTTAACTGAACCTCTGGCCTGAACATCAGCACCTACAGCACATCGCGGGTAATACACCTCGAGCAGCCGAGAGATTAATGTCTCTCTCCCGAGTCGCCAGAAGCAAGCCACACACCTTTTCTCTCCACTCTCTGGCTATTGGTTGTGATATTCCCCACACCATGCTGCCAATTAATAACAAGCCCCCCCCCCACCCCACTGCTCCACACTCGAAACTGCCATCCGGAAAGGAGATTCCCAGACTGAGCTGCCGTGATTGAATGTTGTTGCACTAAAATAATGATTAGTTATTCCAACCCAATCCTAACGTTGAGGGTGAGTTTATTTTTTTAAAGGATGAAATTGAACTTTCCGAGAGGGGAGAGTGATTCGGAGGAGTTCAGCCTGGGGAGACCTGTCACAGAAAAGGACTGTGACAACAGCTTAGGTTCATCCTTTTTCTATACTTCACTGTCTTTTATCTGTCTGTCTGTTCGTCTCTCTCTCTCTCTATCACACACACACACACCCTCTCTCTCTCTCTCTCACTCACACACACACCCTGCCTCTCTCAATGTCTCTCACCGTATCTCTCTCTCTCTCACCCTGTCTCTCTCTCTCTCTCTTACACACCCCGTCTCTCTTTCTCTCTCACACGCCCTGCCTCCGTCACTCTATCTCTCTGTGTCTCACACTGCCTCACTTGCTTGCTCTCTCTCACCCTGTCTCGCTCTCTCTCTCTCTCACACACACACCGTGTCTCTCTGTCTCTCTCAACCTGCCTCCCTCATCACTGTCTCTCACCCTGTCTCTCTCTCTCTCTTTCACCCAGTCTCACTGTCTTTCTGTATTTGTCTTCCTCTCTTTGTGTGTGTGTCTCTCTCTCTCTGTCCGCCTCTCTACCCCCCCCCCGTCTGTCTCTCTCTGTCCACTCCAGGCTTTGGCGCCTCTTGTTGGGTCAGGCCCATCTCAATTCCCTCTCGCCGCCCAATTCCTACACCGTGTGCTCTCCACACTGTGCCGCACGTGCATCCATCATCCCTTGGTGACATCACAGAGTTGGCCGGGTCTGTGTGACCACATCCTGCTGGTTGCTGCTGTCACAGTAAAGGGGACAGTACAGAGCTGAGTCACCACGGAGAGGTCTCCCATTACCCCTCTGCAACAGGCTCAAAATTTGTCAAAGCCTCGCACCTCGTGAGCTAATGTTAGTTGATCTGTGACCAGCTTTCCGACAGTATTTACATTTTCTGTTTAAATGCACAGAAAGAGAAACCGATCTCTTATTTTGTTTTGCATGCAACGTCACTGTCAGATTTCTCTCGTGTGCAGAGCTGGCAGGGTTACTGCATCTCTGCGCGATTGTGTGCGAGAGAGTGTGTGTGTGTGTGTGTATCTCTGTGTGTGTGTGTAAACACATAGCCAAGAATGTGCCCTGAAAAGGGCTTCTGGAGAATTCTCATTGAGTATGGAGGCTGCAGCATCACACTCTGATCCAAGTGAATCTCCCTCCTTTAGTCCCTCGCCCTCCTTACTGCCTCACAGCTCCATCCCTCCGTCTCCCAGACCACTGCCCACACCATTGAGAATCTCGCCTCCATCCAGAGTCGTTGTCCTGTGTGTGTGTGTTTGTTCCAGACCCCTTTCGGTCCCTTCAGAATGTGAAGCTCTTTGCAAGCACAGCAGTTGAGCAATGTCGAAGGAGTATTGAGCCTGACTGTGAAGAGATGTCTGGGCTGTGTAAGGGTGGGATTGAGTGCAGACATAATTCTCAAACCCCTTCCCTTTCCAGCCCTGACCACCGCGATCTCCCCTCGGTGTGGGACCACACACTGTTGTCATTCAGAGGGGAAGCGTTGCTCTGAAGCAATGTGATGATCCCAAAGGGCTACAATTGTGGTCCCTCTCAATTCTTTCTAGCCAGCAGACTGGCACTGTTGCAGGTTATGCAGGAATTTGCCAGCCTTCCCTCCCTCACGTCCCTCACTTTTCTTTCTCTTCTTTTCACTCCTCCCTTCCCTTTACCCTTTGCACATCTCACCTCCTCTCCTTTCCTTCTCCCAGATTTTTGCCATCCTTTTGTCTGTCAGACCATCCTTTCTCTCTCCTTCTATCCCTCTGTTTCTCTCTCTCTCCCTATCTGTCTACTTTCTCTCTCCTCTCTTCATCCTCTTCCCTTTGCCCCCTCCGTCTCCTTTCCAGTTTCTCTCCCCATTCCCCCCCACCTTTCTCTTTCTCCTTTCC
>NW_025212474.1:12025-13816 GCF_004010195.1 Chiloscyllium plagiosum | reverse complement strand
TCCTTCACTCCCTCTGGCACTGCCCCCCTCTTCCCCCTCCCCTTGCCCTGTCACTGCCCCCTCCCCTCAGCCTGGCAATTGGATTTTCCTTTATTAATTCTTGGGACATGGGTGTCACCAGCCAGACTAATACTAATTGCCATCCCTAATTACCCCTTGAGATAGCCAATGCCTTGACCCACAATAGTCTATTTTATACAGGTGCTCCCACCATGAGAGGGAGTCCCAGGATTCTGACCCAGTGACACTGAAGGAACGGCTGATATATTTCCAAGTCAGAATGGGGAGGGGCTTGAATTTGCATGGGGTGGTGTTCCCATGTATCTGCTGCCCTCGTCCTTCTAGGGTTTGGAAGGTTGCTCTCTGAGGCCTTTTGGTAACTTTTTGCAGTGCATCTTGTAGACGGTACACATTGCTGCGACTGAGCCTCGGTGGTGGAGGGAGTGGATGTGGTTCCAATCAAGTGGGGAGCTGATTTGTCCTGGATGGTGTTGAGCTTCTTGAGTGTTGTTGGAGCTGCCCCCACCCAGGGCAAATGGGGAGTATTCCCTCACACTCCTGAGTTGTGCCTTGTAGATGATGGACAGGCTTGCGGGAGTCAGGAGATGAGTTACTCGCTGCAGGATTCCTGGCCTCTGACCTGATATTTGTTGGGTCACATCCCGGGACATGTTGAGGCAACCCTTGCCATGTTTGAACATGTAGGGAGCCTTTATTATTGGCCATTTTGTCATTTGGAACAATTACTCTGTTTTATGTTGCCAGTTACACTGCATTTGGATGAAATCCTTTCTCTGTCTGTTACCATCCTCTTTGCCTTTTGCAGGATGAAGGTTTTTATTATTTAATCTCCACTGGCCTTCCACCTAACACACACCGTCTAGTTCCTCCTGTCCCCTCCCTCCTACCACTGGCTTCAAAACACCTCTCTCGATTCTGACAGATGTACATCTCGACCGGAAACATTGGCTGTGTTTTTTGACATCCCGCCTGAGTTTCATTCCGGAGTTTTTTCTTCGTTTTTACTTCGGATTTCCAGCATTGCGCATATTTAAGCTAAAATCCGACACGTTTTGTGAAAACTTTTCACGTCATGCTCATCAGGACAATTTGCAATAACGCCCGTTAAAGGCGGAAGGCAAGATGCAGACGGAGAGGAGACGTGCGCACACTTTTCAACTCAACAAGGCAGGTGTAGTTCTCAAAGCAGTGACCTGACTAACCAGTGCCAACCTTCTTGAGTTAAGCTTGGCAGTTAACTGTCAATCATCATGAACGTTAGCAATTCAATGAACAATCCCACAGCTCTCTGCTAAGAAGAGATGAGGAAAGGACTAATTGTAATTTATGTCTGTTCCATGTTGGTTGGATTTTTAAAAATTATTTCATGGGATGTGCTGGGCCATCCTTAATTGCCCCTTCAGAAGGTGATGTTGAACCACTGCAGTACATGTGATGCAGGGACACCCATGATGTCATTAAGGACGCCATTCGGGGTTTTAGCACTGAAGGAAGGACGATGCTGTTCCAGGTTTAGAGACTTTCCTCCAAAATCTGTTAGAGAGATATATTATGGAGATAGCCTAGGCCTTAACTGTTATTTAGAAAGCAAGTGTGAGGTGCCGTGTTAGAGATATGATTTCATGAGTCTGCTGCTAACATTTAATCAAAACGCACTTTATTCTTAGGAGAAAGTGAGGACTGGAGATCAGAGTCAAAAGGTGCGGTGCTGGAAAAGCACAGCCGGTAAGGCAGCATCAGAGGACTAGCACATTCCCGGCTACCTTTCCC
>NW_025212474.1:2916-11965 GCF_004010195.1 Chiloscyllium plagiosum | reverse complement strand
AGCCCCATTGGGCCACCCACCCCCCAACATTCCTGATGAAGAGCTTATGCTTGAAATGTCAACTCTCCTGCTCCTCGGATGCTGCCTGACTGGCTGAGCTTTTCCAGCACTCCACTCTTTAACACGTTATTCTTACAATGCAATTAAAATGTAAACCAAACTTTATTGAGATGGTTAACTAGATAATGTATTTAGAGTCATAGAGATGTACAGCGCAGAAACAGACCCTTCAGTCCAACTCATCCACGCCGACCAGATATTCCAATCTAATCTAGTCCCACCTGCCAGCACCCGGCCCATATCCCTCCAAACCCTTCCTATTTATTTACTCATCCAGATGCCTTTTAAATGCTGAAATTGTACCAGCCTCCACCACTTCCTCTGGCAGCTCACTCCATACACGTACAATCTCTGCGGCCCCTCCCCTCCAACCCCGAGATCCCATTACAGTATTATTTAACCATTAATCATCAACTGTTCCAATATAGGCAGCAAGCACGCCCTTTGGCAAAAATGCAAAGCAGCAAGACAGTTATTATTTTCACGTGCTATCTCTCTCTAGTCCAGTATGAAGAAACGCTCCGTTCCTTCTGATTTCGGAGAGGAAAGCTAAGTCTTCAATATAGCAGCACAAAGAACTCTAGCTGTCTGCTACAATCGCAAACTAACAGAAAAAATAGCCAAAATCAAAATCCTTCTGGATCTCTCTGAGCTTGAGCTTACCCACCCATGATTCTTTTGTCTTACTCTGGAAAAAAAACCCAGGGGAAGAATATCAAAAGACAAGTCTAAGTGAGAGAGGAAAGACTCGCTGCCTTCCAACCCTGCTGAGACCCCAGCTAATCCGAAAATCCCGGAATTGAGAGAGCATGACCACACCCAGTCAGGCTGTTTCTATTGTTTCAACTTTTTAAAAAACAACCTGGGAGACTTTGGGTTTTATCTTCTCATAGACTGCTCGGTACCTCTCTCCCAATCTCTCTCTAAAAGAAACCAGGACAAAACACACCTCTTAAAGCCACACTAAACAAACAAAATAGAAAGGACGGCCAGGTGGTGTGTTGTGCCTACAGGGTGTAGGACCTACTGGAGCCCATTGTGGTTTCATAGTGACCACACCTGTACTGAGTGTGGCTTGCTTGAAGAACTCTGGCTCAGAGTTGATGAGCTGAGGTCTGAGTTACAGTCTGCAACACATCAAGGAGAGGGAGAGTTACCTTGAAGCGGGAAACCCAAAGCTATTTACAAACTGCCTTCCAGGAGCAGACATCGCTGTGACCAAAACTCTCTACAGGAGAAAAGGGGTAAAATGCATCCCTTAGAGGCATGGAATCAAAACAATGGCGAGTGACCTGGGATGGGGGAACTTGCAGGTGGGTGGTGCTCCCATGTATCTGTTGCCCTTCTAAGTAGCAGTGGTCGTGGGTTTGGAAGGTGCTGTCAGGGGAATCTGGGTGAGTTGCTGCAGGGGGTCTTGTGGATGGTGCGCACTGCTGCTACGGAGCGTCAATGGTGGGATTCGAGCTGCTTGGCACTGGCTGGAGCTGACCGTTTGGTTAGAAACATCTGCCTGGCTGCCCTGGGCTTGGCGCAGCGAGCCAAGTGGTACCACTCGGGTTTGGCAGCGTGGCAGGCGGAGCGTTTCTCCAAGCACCGGTAGCAGAAGGAGTGGCCACAGCTCCTGCAACGGACGTACTTGCAACCCCCTCCGTGGGAGACCAGGACTCTGCAGGTGGGACATGCCCGGATCGAAGGGCAGCCATGGACAGTCAAAAGCGGGTCACTGATGGTGGGGCATGACTGCAGCAGCGCCACCAAGCTGCAGTCCTTGTTCTTGCAGGCCTCTCCTTGTGCCAGACGCCTGTTCCTTCTCCTCAGGCAGTCCCAGCAGAACCGATAGGGCTTTCCCATATTCCCTGGGCAGGCTGGGCATTCCACAAAAAGCTCCTCTAGGTCCATCCTCTGCACAACGCATTTGCACCTCGGACACTGGCAACAAGGACAACAGCAGCACCGTTAGTGACCTTCCTCCTTCACCCCCCGCGACAGTGCGCCTGCAATTGATATCATCGAATCTCTACAGTGCAGGAAGAGGCTATTTGGCCCATCGAGTCTGCACCGAGCCTCTGAAGAGCATCCCGCCCTGTCCCTGTAACCCTGTACTTTCCCAACCCACACACACCGTGGGAGGCATGGTGGCTCAGCACTGCTGCCTCCCAGCGCCAGGGACCTGGGTTCGATTCCAGCCTTGGGTGACTGCCTGTGCGGAGTCTGCACATTCTCCCTGTGTCTGCCTGGGTTCCAGCCCCCCCCCCCCCCCTTCCCGGTGGGAAAAGATCTGCCACCCTGCCACCAAAAGCAAACATTGGGCAAAAGTGAGGACTGCAGATGCTGGAGATCAGAGTCTAGATTAGAGTGGTGCTGGAAAAGCACAGCAGGTCAGGCAGCATCTGAGGAGCAGGAGAATCGACGTTTCAGGCAAAAGCCCTTCATCAGGGCACAAGCAAAATTGGCCAACTGTACCAAGTTCACCCAGAGTCCAAAGGTGTGCAGGTTAGAGTGGTTTGGCCATGCTTAACTGCCCCATAGTGTCTGGAACTGTGCAGGCTAGATGGGTTAGACATGGGAAATGCAGGGCTAAAGGGATAGGGAGTGAATCTGTGTGGGATGCTCTTCAGAGAGTCAGTGTGGACACATTGGGCTGAATGGCCTGCTTCCACATTGTTGCTTTTTCATTGGACCTTTACAATGTGGTGAAGAGATTAGTGGGGAAGCCTTTAAAAACCAGCCGAGGATAACTTAAAAAAAACAATAAGGGGACATGATGAAATGTGAAGCCAAGCTAGTTAGTAACATAAAAGAAGATTTGTTTAGATTATCTAAAAGGTAACAGAGAGGCAAGAGAGTGGAAAATGAAGCTGGGGGTGTCAGTCATGGAGAACAAAGAAATAGAGGAACTGAATAGATACTTTACATCAGTGTGGGAGACACCAACAGCTTACCAGAACTCCAAGAGAGTCAGGCGGCAGAGCCGAGTGTAGCGGCCATCACCAAGGAGATGGTGCTGGGGAAGCCAAAAGGTGGATAAATCACCCGGATCAGATGGACTGAAGGAGATAGCTGAGGAGATTGTGGAGACATTGGTGATGATCTTTCAGAAATCCCTGGAGTCAGGGAGGGTCCCATGAGACTGGAAAATGGCCCATGTCACACCCTTGTTGAAGAATGGAGGGAGGGAGGGAGACAGGAAGCTATAGACCAATTAACCTAACCTTGGTTGTTTGTGAGATTTTAAAGCCTGTGAGATTGTTGTAATGGGGCTAAGTCAGCACGGCTTTGCCAAGAGGAGCTGGGTGTGGAACAGAAATACCAGTTGGGCCGAATGGCCCAGTCGTGTGCTGCAAAGGGGCGCATGTTACAACCTCTCGCTGGTCGGATCAAACAGCATGTTCCTCTGAGCGTCCGTTGCTGTATGAACTAACCAACAACCAGGATGTTGTGTGATTTTACAGTTGGACGGCCGCTCGCTGAACAATCTGGAATGTGCCAGAAACACCACCCCAACCCCCCCCAAAAAAACACAACAAATTTTGAGATCAATCAACTGAGTTCACAGTTGGTGGTGGCAATTCAGACACAGGTGACCTATTCTCTGCAAACAAACTAAACATTTTCAATCCCTGCGCCTTTTCTGATTTACCCAGAGTTCTCCATTGCTTTCTCCTCGGCGATATCGAATCAGAGTCAACTTCCTGACCCATCAGCACCCCTTTTCACCTGAAGTCTAAATTGTGACTGTTGGAAATTTGGTATTCTTGTGATTTGTCCTGGTGAATACAAGACGGAAACATTTGATCCCAAATCTCGCCTTTCAGTTCTTTTTATTGTAACTTCCTATGAATCCAAAGGCCCGGACCTGTCTGAATCAGCTCCGATCACGACTACCTGCCTTCACCCTTGGATTGATTGAGACATGGCAAGATGTGACAAATCCTTACAGATGTAGGTTTGCTCGCTGAGCTGGAAGGTTCATTTTCAGACATTTCGTCACCATCTTCAGTGAGCCTCTGGACGAAGCACTGGTTTAATGGCCTGCTTTCTATTATGTTTGAGTTGCCTAGGGTTGGTGGTGTCATTTCCTGTGGTGACATCATTTCCTATGGTATAATTAGAAAGCGGGCTACACCACCAGTACTTCATCCGGAGGCTCGCTGAAGATGTTACCTAGTAGGGTGACGAAATGTCTGAAAATGAACCTTCCAGCACAGCGAGCAAACCTACATCCAGAACTTCAACCTGAGCTACAAATCTTCTCAAATCTCGCTAAATTCTTACAGAGTTTGGCTTTCAATTTGTACCTTTTTGTAATATCTGGTGTCACTCTCAGTCAGTCGAGAGATCTTCACCTCAAAGAGCTTCTGATCGATCTCAGGGAAGAGTTCCAGTCTGCGTAGATCTTGCCAAGGCCATCTCTGCTCACAGTAGGGGCAGCTGAAGATGTAGATACCCTGGTGAAGTCAAAAGAAACTCTTAGAAGCTTCTTCACCAGAGATATAGCCTCTGCTTTCTCACAGACAGCATCCTGCATTTATACGGCACCTTGAACACAGTGAATTATCCCAAGGTATTTTTCAAAGACACGTAAGTCAACCCAACTCTGACCCTGAGCCGCACGACGGGGGATATTAAGGACCGTGGACCCAAAGACTTGGTCAAAGAGGGAGGTGAGCAGCTTTATGAGGGAATTCCAGAGCCTGAGGCCTAGGCAACTGAAGACACTGCCGCCTGATGGCAAAATGATAGATGTCGGAAGCTGCCCGAGAGGCTGGCATGGAGAGTCAAGTGCAGACATCTCGCAGGGTGTCGGGGAAAGAGGAGGTGACAGAGGTACGAAGGGGTGTAGGGGTTGGAGGAGGTTATGACATAGTGAAGGGTGTCGGGGCTGGAGGAGGTTACAGAGATAGGGAGAGGTGTAGGGGCTGGAGGGGGTTACAGAGATAGGGAGGGGCTGGAGGGGGTTACAGAGATAGGGAGGGGTGTAGGGGCTGGAGGAAGTTGAAGAGGCTGGGATATTGAATATAGTCAAGGCTGAGTTAGGTGGATTATTGATTGACAAGGGAGACATGGCTTCTCGAGGGACTCAAGGCAGGAAAGTGGAATGTAGGGTACAGTCTGTTCAGTCAAATGGCCTATTCCCAGCTCCTAATTCTAATCCATGTGCCAAATAAGTCACGGGGGGGGGGGGGGGTGGAACTGCCCCACCCTTGTTCAGTAGTGTCCGTGGAGTATTTTACATCCATGTGAGAGCGCATTCAGGAACCACAGGGTAAGGGTCTATCCAGAAGGACTGCACTCCCACCACACCAACCCGAGTTTCTGAAGTAGGTCTTGAACTGATATCTGCGGCAGAAGGGTTACTCACGGAGCCCAAGTAGAGAAGGAGTCACGTACAGTGGAATGAGTATTCGAAACCAGAAATCCCAATGATCAGTCTTAGTTTGCCTCCAAACGCTATCCTCGTTCTGAGCAGGTTTAATGAAAAATTTGTGGCTGATGACTACAGGCAGTTATCTATCAAAAATCTTAAAATGGAACTTTTTCTTGAATGGTCCAAATAACAACATCTCCCTCATTCTATTCATAAAAATAACAAGGTAATAAAATTGTGTACTGAGGGTTAAAGTTAAATTGGTACACATTAGATGAGTTCAGCTTATGATGCAAAGTAATTTTGCGTTATGTTTATGTTTTCATTCTGCAGGAGAAGGGGAACCAGCCCTTCTGTTCACATACAGGAAAGCAAAAATAATAATCAAATGTAGCAATATTTCAGAATTCTGAGTTTAATTTTTTTTGTTTAGATCTTGCTGTAGCTTTGGGGCAGAGATAAGGACTGTTTTTCCCTAGAATGTGGAGGCTGAGGGGTGAACTTTTCGGGGTTCATAAACCCACAAGGGGCAGAGATAAGGTGAATAGCCAAGGTGTTTTACACAGGGTAAAGGAGTATAAAATTAGAGGGCATAGGTTGAAGGTGAGAGGAGAGAGATTTAAAAGGGACCTGAGGGACAACGTTTTCACGCAGAGGGTGGTGCGTGTGGAGAATGAGCTGCCAGAGGAAGTGGTGGAGGCTGGTACAATTACAACATTTAAAAGGCATTTGGATGGGTCTATGAATAGCAAGGGTTTAGAGGGATATGGGCCAAGTGCTGGCAAATGGGACTAGATTAGGATATCTGGTCATCATGGACAGGTTGGGCTGAAGGGTCTGTTTCCGTGCTGTACATCTCTATGACCAGGTGGCAGTGGGCTGAATAGTCTGAGATGTTTGGGAAGGCAAGGAGAATCTGAAGGAATAAAAGGATGACAGAGATACCCACCGAATCCAGAAGTGTTCTGATGTGTATCTTCATATTGCTGGTATTCTTGAAGTGCTCGCACATGGTTCTGGTTTCTGAGCTTCCTGCTGAAGAAAATATCTTTAGATACTCTGCAGCTCGAAGGGACCCGGGTTCAATTCCAGCCTCGGGCAACTGACTGTGTGGAGTTTGCACATTAACCCCGTGTCTGCGTGGGCTTCCTCCCACAATACAAAGATGTACAGGTCAGGATGGATCGGCCTTGCTAAATTGCCCCGGGGGCGTGCAGATTGGGGGGGTGTTAGCCATGTGAAACGCAGGGTTACCGGAATAGGTGGTGGGAGGGGAGTTGAGTCTACTCTTCGGAGGCATGGTATGGACTTGTGACATGTTTCCATATTGTAGGGATTCTGTTGGGAGCTTCAACATGTATTGAACTGGTGAGAGTCAAAGAGGCAGAGAAATCTGCCTGAGATCTCTTAAGTTCCCTTTTCAGAACGATGAATAAATCCTGCCTTTCAGCTGCAGCTGGGACCCCAAGGCATTGTCTCAGAATAATGGGTCGGCCAGTGAAGACAGAGATGAGGAGGACTTTCTTCTCTCAGAGGGGAGCGAGTCTGCGCAATTCTTTACCACCCAGGCTGGGTCATTAAGTATGTTCGAAGCTGAGACAGATTTTTAATCTGTAACGGACAAAGGATTATGGGAGTTAAAGGGAGAATGCAGAGTTAATGATCAGATCTCATTGAATGGCGGAGCAGACTCGATGGGCTGAACGGCCTCGATCTGCTCCTGTGTCTTATTTATGGCTGTTTCTCCTGTCACAGTATCAGAGGACACCATTACACTCACCGTCATGGAGAAATTGTCAACTAACAAGGGAGCCCAAGGTTAGCAGGGGTTGGGCTTAACAGTGGGTTCAAGGCCACGATTAGTTCTTACTGAATGGAAATGTGAACCCAAGGGGCTGTTCCTTCCCCCTACAGGCCGACATTTCCCATTGAATTTTGCAACGTCAACAGTCACGGTCATTGTAGGCTGTGGCCACTTGGCAGCGCTGTGGTGCAACTCTCAGGTGAGCTGTCTACCTTGGAGATCTACCGAAACCTCCATCCCTTCCACTGAGCAGCACCACGATGTGGCATCTGAAAGCCAAAATACTTCCTCCCTGCTTTTGAAACCTGAGATGCTTCTGCAACAGTTCTCTCCCTCTCTTTTCCGGCTGGGATTCACAGCGGTTAGAGGATCTGAGTCGCAGAATGCATCTGTTACAAGGATGTTGCCAGGGTTGGAGAATTTGAGCCATAGGGAGAGGCTGAATAGGCTGGGGCTGTTTTCCCTGGAGAGTCGGAGGCTGAGAGATGACCTTATAGAGGTTTATAAAACCATGAAGGGCATGGTTCGGATAAATAGACAAGATCTTTTCCCCAGGGTAGGGGAGTCCATAGCTAGAGGGCACACGTTTAGGATGAGAGGGGAAAGATTTAAAAGGGACCTAAGGACTATATTTTCACGCAGAGGGTGGTGGTACATGTATGGAATGAGCTGCCATAGGAAGTGGTGGAGACTGGTACAATTACAGGATTTAGATACTTACAATGTGGAAACAGGCCCTTTGGCCCAACAAGTCCACACCGACCCGCCGAAGCATAACCCACCCAGACCCATTCCCCTACATTTACCCCTTCACCTAACACTATGGGCAGTTTAGCATGGCCAATTCACCCTGACCTGCACATTTTTGGACTGTGGGAGGAAACTTTAAAAGGCATCTGCATGGGTATATGAATACGAAGGGTTTGGAGGGATATGGGCCAAATGCTGGCAAATGGGACTAGATTAATTTAGGATATCTGGGAGGCACAGACGAATTGGATGGAAGGGTCTTTTTATGCTTTATGACTTTTTGGCTGGCTGTTCGACTTTGAGGGCCATCGTAATGGCACTGTCCCAATGTGAAATTCTTGTTCTGGTCAGAAGGGCTGGAAAATCCCCCAGACGACTTTGGTCTCCTGACACGATCAGGTGAAATGGGAAGTTCCCTGGGCCTTTCTGTTTTAAAGGAAGTCCCAGACTTCCCTGTCCTCAGAAACGCAGGCAGCTCACAGTGGACTGACTGAGCAAGACTGGTGGAGGTGGGGAAGTACAAAGAGTGTTTTTAGTCAGTCATGTAAACCTCTCAGATTCACCAATCACTTGCTAAACCGAGCAGGACAGTTCTACCGAAGAGCCCACCACGTCACTGTGGGTCTGGAGTCACGTGTAGGCCAGACCGGGTAACAGCAGCAGATATCCTTCCCTAAAGGGTATTGTGAACCAGATGGTGTTTTTACAGCAATGGGTTATAGTTGTCATGGTTACTGAGAGTAATTTCATTCCACGTACATGAATTTGATTTTCACCACAAGGATGTGGGATTTAACACCATCTTCCTGAGTGAAGCCTTCATTTGGGTCTTTGGATTACCTGTTTGTTCACATTACCGCTGTGGCAAGAGCTCCCCAGAGCGAAATAGAATTAATGAAGCATTGTTAACACATAGACACAGAGCTATACGCAGGGTCATACACAGACACAGAGCCACGCACAGACACACAGCCATACACAGACACAGAGCCACGCACAGACACAGAGCCACACACAGACACAGAGCCACACACAGACACAGAGCCATACACAGACACAGAGTCGTA
>NW_025212474.1:0-2093 GCF_004010195.1 Chiloscyllium plagiosum | reverse complement strand
ACACATATATACACACCCGCACAGACAGTCATACACAGACACATATACACACCTGCACAGACACAGTCATACACATATACACACCTGCACACAGTCATACACATACACACCTGCACAGACACAGTCATACCCATATACACACCCTCACAGACACAAACACACACACATATATACGCACCCATACAGACATAGTCATACACACCTGCACAGACATAGTCATCCACATATACACACCCACACAGACATCGTCATATACATATACACACCTGCACAGACACATATATACACACTCGCAGACAGTCATACATATACACACCCACACAGACACAGTCATACACAGACACATATATACACACCTGCACAGACACAGTCATACACAGACACATATACATATCCGCACAGACACAGTCATACACATATATACACACCCGCACAGATATAGTCATATACAGACCCACACAGACATAGTCATACACATATACACACCCGCACAGACATAGTCATACACACAGACACAGTCATACACATATACACACCCACACAGACATAGTTATACACAGACACATATATACACACCCGCACAGACAGTCATACACAGACATATATACACACCTGCACAGACACATATACACACCTGCACAGACATAGTCATACACATATACACACCTGCACAGACACAGTCATACACATATACACACCCGCACAGGCACAGTCAGACACATATACACACCTGCACAGACACATATATACACACCCGCACAGACAGTCATACACAGACACATATACACACCTGCACAGACACATATACACACCCACACAGATACAAATACACACCCACACAGTGTCATACACATACACAAATACACACCCATACAGACATAGTCATACACACAGAGAGACAGAGACATACACGCAGACATACACACACTGACAAACACACATATACACACAAATCAACCAACACACAAAGACTGATCAATCGCACCCACACACACACACACGGAGACACACAATTAGAAAGGGAACTTTGACAGATATATGCCCTCCCCTATCGCCAGCAACGGTGCACTATTCAGCCATGAGAGGCATTGCGAGCAAGTCCCCAATTTTCAGGGAGAATCACCATGATTAGACCCGAGCTGATGCCTATCCTCATCAACCGCGGGACTGAGACCGAAACCGGGGCAGCGGATCGGGACAAGGTCCCGATAGCCAAAGCTTTCCAAAGTGGGGTTGGGTGCCCGGGCTGGGGTTGGTGGACAGGAGCTGGAATCCTGGGCTTTGCCCAGACATTCCCAGACTGACTCAGGTTGGTTTATTTAGTTATTGTTACATATCTCTCGTTACAAAATACGGTGAAAACTGTTGTATAGTGTCGTCACTTTCCAACTTCATCTTCAAAACCCACAAAAATAAACCAAAACATAAGGGCAGGAATATGAAGGAAGTTGCTAGTGCTCCACCAAAACCCAACACTGCTGTGTGATTTTTAACTGGGGCGCGGTTGCAAATGGTTTGAGTCTGTGACCGAAACAGAACTCTGTTCCAAATCTTTCTTCCCCAGCTCCTGTTGTCTGGTAACAGGGTGTAAATCACCTACCTTCTGGATCTTCAGATTTACAGGCGAAATTGGGCTCCATTTCTTGTGACCAGCCAAGTAATGTTCGGCGACTCTGCTACACAGACACCCGAACTGTGAAAATCCCCGCTTCATTTCGCTTTCACTTGTCCCACTGTTGACATAAAAGCCAGCCCAAAAGTGTAACAACCTGCTAGGTTATTTGCTGATTCAGAGATAGTCATACACACACACTAACGTCCAGCCACTAACTTCCACCCACCAACCCCGCATTAAAAACAGCCTTCCTCCTCCTCTAAATACTAGGTACAATTTCAGGAACTCCCCAGTGGAGATACCATGGGAAACCCCCGGTAAATACTGACACACTCCCCCCTGCCCTCGGGGACCCCCCTGTAAATACTCACACACTCCCCCCTACCCTCGGGGACCCCCCTGTAAATTGTACATTAATGATTAAACGATCAGGGAGGGTTACGAAGGAGTTGCGTTCCGAAATCGAGGACGACGTTAT
>NW_025212473.1:22053-26942 GCF_004010195.1 Chiloscyllium plagiosum | reverse complement strand
AGTCAGTGTATCCCAGCCCAGCCCAGCGCTGTCCATCTCCCTGCAGACAGCGTGTCCCAGCCCAGCCCAACGCTGTACGTCTGCCTGCAGCCAGTGTGCCCCAGCCCAGCCCAGCGCTGTCTGTCTGCCTGCAGCCAGTGTGCTCAGCCCAGCCCAACACTCTCCCTCTGCCTGCAGCCAGTGTGTCCCAGCCCAGCCCAGCCCAGCGCTGTCCACCTTCCTGCAGCTAGTGTGCCTCAGCCCAGCGCTGTCTGTCTGCCTGCAGCCAGTGTGTCCCAGCCCAGCGCTGTCCGTCTGCCTGCAGCCAGTGTGTTCCAGCCCAGCACAGTCCATCTGCCTGCAGCCAGTGTGTGCCAGCCCAGCGCTGTCCATCTGCCTGCAGCCAGTGTGTCCCAGCCCAGCGCTGTCCGTCTCCCTGCAGACAGCGTGTCCCAGCCCAGCCCAACGATGTCCGTCTGCCTGCAGCCAGTGTGCCCCAAACCTGCCCTGTCCATCTGCCTGCAGCCAGTGTGTCCCAGCCCAGCCCAGCGCTGTCCGTCTGCCTGCAGCCGGTGTGCTCAGCCCAGCCCAACACTCTCCCTCTGCCTGCAGCCAGTGTGTCCCAGCCCAGCCCAGCGCTGTCCGTCCGCCTGCAGCCAGTGTGCCCCACGCCAGTGCTGTCCGTCTGCCTGCAGCCAGTGTGTCCCAGCCCAGCGCTGTCCGTCTGCCTGCAGCCAGTGTCCCCCAGCCCAGCCCAGCACTGTCTGTCTGCTTGCAGTCAGTGTATCCCAGCCCAGCCCAGCGCTGTCCGTCTCCCTGCAGACAGCGTGTCCCAGCCCAGCCCAACGCTGTACGTCTGCCTGCAGCCAGTGTGCCCCAACCGTGCCCTGTCCATCTGCCTGCAGCCAGTGTGCCCCAGCCCAGCCCAGCGCTGTCCGTCTGCCTGCAGCCAGTGTGTCCCAGCCCAGCCAAGCGCTTTCCGTCTGCCTGCAGCCAGTGTGTCCCAGCCCTGTGCTGTCCGTCTGCCTGCAGCCAGTGTGCCCGAGCCCAGCCACGTCCGTCTGCCTGCAGCCAATGTGTCCCAGCCCAGTCCAGCGCTGTCCATCTGCCTGCATCCAGTGTGCCCCAGCCCAGCCCAGCACTGTCCGTCTGCCTGTAGCCAGTGTGTCCCAGCCCAGCACAGTCCATCTGCCTGCAGCCACTGTGTCCCAGCCCAGCCAAGCGCTGTCCATCTGCCTGCAGCCAGTGTGTCCCAGCCCAGCCAAGCGCTTTCCGTCTGCCTGCAGCCAGTGTGTCCCAACCCTGTGCTGTCCGTCTGCCTGCATCCAGTGTGCCCCAGCCCAGCCCAGCGCTGTCCGTCTGCCTACAGCCAGTGTGTCCCGGCCCAGCACAGTCCATCTGCCTGCAGCAAGTGTGTCCCAGCCCAGCCCAGCGCTGTCCATCTGCCTGCAGCCAGTGTGTCCCAGCCCAGCCCAACCCTGTCCATCTGCCTGCATCAGTGTGTCCCAGCCCAGCACAGTCCATCTGCCTGCAGCAAGTGTGTCCCAGCCCAGCCCAGCGCTGTCCATCTGCCTGCAGCCAGTGTGTCCCAGCCCAGCCCTGTCCGTCTGCCTGCAGCCAGTGTGTACCAGCCCAGCCCAACCCTGTCCATCTGCCTGTAGCCAGTGTGTCCCAGCCCAGCCCAGCGCTGTCCATCTTCCTGCAGCTAGTGTGCCTCAGCCCAGCGCTGTCCGTCTGCCTGCAGCCAGTGTGCCCCAGCCCAGCCCAGCGCTGTCCGTCTGCCTGCAGCCAGTGTGCTCAGCCCAGCCAAACACTCTCCCTCTGCCTGCAGCCAGTGTGTCCCAGCCCAGCCCAGCCCAGCGCTGTCCACCTTCCTGCAGCGAGTGTGTCCCAGCCTAGCCCTGGCGGTCTGCCTGCAGCCAGTGTGCCCCAGCCCAGCCCAGCGTTGTCCGTCTGCCTGCAGCCAGTGTGTCCAGCCCAGCCCAGCGCTGTCCGTCTGCCTGCAACCAGTGTGTCCCAGCCCAGCACTGTCCGTCTGCCTGCAGCCAGTGTGTCCAAGCCCAGCACAGTCCGTCTGCCTACATCCAGTGTGTCCCAGCCCAGCCCAGCCCAGTGCTGTCTTTCTGCCTGCAGCCAGTGAGCCCCAGCCCAGCACTGTTTGTCTGCCTGCAGCCAGTGTGTCCTAGCCCAGCGCTGTCCATCTGCCTGCAGCCAGTGTGTCCCAGCCCAGCGCTGTCCATCTGCCTGCAGCCAGTGTGTCCCAACCAAGCGCTGTCCATCTGCCTGCAGCCAGTGAGTCCCAGCACAGAACTGTCCAACTGCCTGCAGTCAGTCTGTCCCAGCCAATCGCTGTCCGTCTGCCTGCAGCCAGTGTAGCCCAGCCCAGCACTGTCCGTCTGCCTGCAGCCAGTGTGTCCCAGCCCAGCCCAGCACAGTCCGTCTGCCTACAGCCAGTGTGTCCCAGCCCAGCCCATCCCAGTGCTGTCCGTCTGCCTGCAGCCAGTGAGCCCCATCCCAGCACTGGTCCGTCTGCCTGCAGCCAGTGTGTCCTAGCCCAGCGCTGTCCATCTGCCTGCAGCAAGTGTGTCCAAGCCCAGCCCTGGCCCTCTGCCTGCAGCCAGTGTAGCCCAGCCCAGCGCTGTCCGTCAGGCTGCAGCCAGTGTGTCCACCCCAGCCCAGTGCTGTCCGTCTGCCTGCAGCCAGTGTGTCCCAGCCCAGCCCGTCTGCCTGCAGCCAGTGTGTCCCAGCCCAGCCCAGTGCTGTCCGTCTGCCTGCAGCCAGTGTGCCCTAGCCCAGCCCAGCACTGTTCGTCTGCCTGCAGCCAGTGTGTCCCAGCCCAGCCCAGCGCTGTCCGTCTGCCTGCAGCCATTGTGCTCAGCACAGCCCAACACTGTCCGTCTGCCTGCAGCCAGTGTGTCCCAGCCCAGCCCAGCGCTGTCCGTCTGCCTGCAGTCACTGTGTCCCTGCCCAGCCCAATGCTGTTCGTCTGCCTGCAGCTAGTATGTCCAAGCCCAGCCCTGGCCGTCTGCCTGCAGCCAGTGTAGCCCAGCCCATCGCTGTCCGTCTGCCTGCAGCCAGTGTGTCCAGCCCAGCCCAGCACTGCCGTCTGCCTGCAGCCAGTGTGTCCCAGCCCAGCCCAGCAATATCCGTCTGCCTGCAGACAGTGTGTCCCAGCCCTACCCAGCGCTGTCCGTCTGCCTGCTGCCAGTGTGTCCCAGCCCAACACTCCATCTGCCTGCAGCCAGTGTGTCCAGCCCAGCCCAGTGCTGTCCATCTGCCTGCAGTCAGTGTGTCCCAGCCCAGCCCCGCAATATCCGTGTGCCTGCAGCCAGTGTGTGCCAGCCCAGCCCAGTCCGTCTGCCTGCAGCCAGTGTGTCCCTTTCCAGCCCAGCGCTGTCCGCCTGCCTGCAGCCAGTGTATCCCAGCCCAGCCTAGTCCGTCTGCCTGCATGTGTCCGAGCCCAGACCAGCGCTGTCCATCTGCCTGCAGCCGGTGTAGCCCAGCCCAGCGCTGTCCGTCTGCCTGCAGCCAATGTGTCCGAGCCCAGACCAGCGCTGTCCATCTGCCTGCAGCCGGTGTAGCCCAGCCCAGCGCTGTCCGTCTGCCTGCAGCCAATGTGTCCGAGCCCAGACCAGCGCTGTCCATCTGCCTGCAGCCGGTGTAGCCCAGCCCAGCGCTGTCCGTCTGCCTGCAGCCAGTGTGTCCTAGCCCAGCCCAGTCCGTCTGCCTGCAGCCAGTGTGCCCCAGCCCAGCCCAGTCCATCTGCCTGCAGCCAGTGTGTCCCAGCCCAGCGGTATCCATCTGCCGGCAGCCAGTGTGTCCAAGCCCAGCCCAGTCCGTCTGCCTGCAGCCACAGCCTAGCCCAGCACTGTCCGTCTGCCTGCAGCCAGTGTGTCCCAGCCCAGCACAGTCCGTCTGCCTGCAGCCAGTGTGTCCCAGCCCGGCACTGTCCGTCTGCCTGCAGCCAGTGTGTCCCATCCCAGCCCAACGCTGTCCATCTGCCTGCAGCCAGTGTGTCCAAGCCCAGCGCTGTCCATCTGCCTGCAGCCAGTGTGTCCCAGCCCAACGCTGTCCATCTGCCTGCAGCCAGTGTGTCCCAGCCCAGCGCTGTCCATCTGCCTGCAGCCGGTGTAGCCCAGCCCAGCGCTGTCCGTCTGCCTGTAGCCAGTGTATCCCAGCCCAGCCCAGTCCATCTGCCTGCAGCCAGTGTTTCCCGGCACAGCCCAGTGCTGTCCGTCTGCCTGCAGCCAGTGTGCCCCAGCCCATCCCAGCACAGTTCGTCTGCCTGCAGCCAGTGTGTCCCAGCCCAGTGGTATCCATCTGCCTGCAGCCAGTGTGTCCCAGCCCAGCCCAGTCCGTCTGCCTGCAGCCAGTATGCCCCAGCCCAGCCCAGCACAATCTGTCTGCCTGCAGCCAGTGTGTCCCAGCCCAGCACTGTCCATCTGCCTGCAGCCAGTGTGTCCCATCCAAGCCCAACGCTGTCCGTCTGCCTGCAGCCAGTGTGTCCCAGCCCAGCCCAGCAATGTCCGTCTGCCTGCAGCCAGTGTGCCCCAGCCCAGCCCAGCGCTGTCCGTCTGCCTGCAGCCAGTGTGTCCAGCCCAGCCCAGTGCTGTCCGTCTGCCTGCAGCCAGTGTGTCCCAGCCCAGCCCGTCTGCCTGCAGCCAGTGTGTCCCAGCCCAGCCCAGTGCTGTCCGACTGCCTGCAGCCAGTGTGCCCCAGCCCAGCCCAGCACTGTTCGTCTGCCTGCAGCCAGTGTGTCCCAGCCCAGCCCAGCGCTGTCCGTCTGCCTGCAGCTAGTGTGTCCAAGCCCAGCCCAATGCTGTCCGTCTGCCTGCAGCCAGTGTTTCCAGCCCAGCCCAGCACTGCCGTCTGCCTGCAGCCAGTGTGTCCCAGCCCAGCCCAGCAATATC
>NW_025212473.1:21727-21899 GCF_004010195.1 Chiloscyllium plagiosum | reverse complement strand
CCGCCTGCCTGCTGCCAGTGTGTCCCAGCCCAACACTCCATCTGCCTGCAGCCAGTGTGTCCAGCCCAGCCCAGTGCTGTCCATCTGCCTGCAGTCAGTGTGTCCCAGCCCAGCCCTGGCCGTCTGCCTGCAGCCAGTGTAGCCCAGCCCAGCGCTGTCAGTCTGCCTGCAG
>NW_025212473.1:16579-18727 GCF_004010195.1 Chiloscyllium plagiosum | reverse complement strand
CAGTGTGTCCCAGCCCAGCCCAGCAATATCCGTGTGCCTGCAGCCAGTGTGTGCCAGCCCAGCCCAGTCCGTCTGCCTGCAGCCAGTATGCCCCAGCCCAGCCCAGCACAATCTGTCTGCCTGCAGCCAGTGTGTCCCATCCCAGCCCAACGCTGTCCGTCTGCCTGCGGCGAGTGTGTCCCAGCCCAGCCCAGCAATATCCGTGTGCCTGCAGCCAGTGTGTGCCAGCCCAGCCCAGTCCGTCTGCCTGCAGCCAGTATGCCCCAGCCCAGCCCAGCACAATCTGTCTGCCTGCAGCCAGTGTGTCCCAGCCCAGCCCTGGCCGTCTGCCTGCAGCCAGTGTGCCCCAGCCCAGCCCAACACTGTCCTGCTGCCTGCAGCCAGTGTGTCCCAGCCCAGCCCTGGCCGTCTGCCTGCAGCCAGTGTGCCCCAGCCCAGCCCAGCGCTGTCCGTCTGCCTGCAGCCAGTGTGTCCACCCCAGCCCAGTGCTGTCCGTCTGCCTGCAGCCAGTGTGTCCCAGCCAAGCCCATCTGCCTGCAGCCAGTGTGTCCCAGCCCAGCCCAGTGCTGTCCGTCTGCCTGCAGCCAGTGTGCCCCAGCCCAGCCCAGCACTGTTCGTCTGCCTGCAGCCAGTGTGTCCCAGCCCAGCCCAGCGATGTCCGTCTGCCTGCAGCCATTGTGCTCAGCCCAGCCCAACACTGTCCGTCTGCCTGCAGCCAGTGTGCCCCAGCCCAGCCAAGCGCTGTCCGTCTGCCTGCAGCCAGTGTGCCCCAGACCAGCTCTGTCCGTCTGCCTGGAATCAGTGTGTCCCAGCCATGTGCAGTCCGTCGGCCTGCAGCCAGTGTGTCCCAGCCCACCCCAACCCTGTCCATCTGCCTGCAGCCAGTGTGTCCCAGCCCAGCCCAGCCCAGCGCTGTCCACCTTCCTGCAGCTAGTGTGCCTCAGCCCAGCCCAGTCAGTCTGCCTGCAGCCAGTGTGTCCCAGCCCAGCACAGTCCATCTGCCTGCAGCAAGTGTGTCCCAGCCCAGCCCAGCGCTGTCCATCTGCCTGCAGCCAGTGTGTCCCAGCCCAGCACAGTCCATCTGCCGGCAGCAAGTGTGTCCCAGCCCAGCCCAGCCCTGTCCGTCTGCCTGCAGCCAGTGTGTCCCAGCCCAGCCCAAGCCTGTCCATCTGCCTGCAGCCAGTGTGTCCCAGCCCAGCCCAGCACAGCGCTGTCCACCTTCCTTCAGCTAGTGTGCCTTAGCCCAGCGCTGTCCGTCTGCCTGCATCCAGTGTGCCCCAGCCCAGCCAAGCGCTGTCCGTCTGCCTCCAGCCAGTGTGTCCCAGCCCAGTCCAGCGCTGTCCGTCTGCCTGCAGCCAGTGTGTCCCAGCCCAGCCCAACCCTGTCCGTCTGCCTGCAGCCAGTGTGCCCCAGCCCTGTGCTGTCCGTCTGCCTGCAGCCAGTGTGCCCCAGCCCAGCCATGTCCGTCTGCCTGCAGCCAATGTGTCCCAGCCAGCCCAGCACTGTCTGTCTGCCTGCAGTCAGTGTATCCCAGCCCAGCCAAGCGCTGTCCCTCTCCCTGCAGACAGCGTGTCCCAGTCCAGCCCAAGGCTATCCGCCTGCCTGCAGCCAGTGTGCCCCAACCCTGCCCTGTCCATCTGCCTGCAGCCTGTGTGCCCCAGCCCAGCCCAGCGCTGTCCGTCTGCCTGCAGCCAGTGTGCTCAGCCCAGCACAACACTGTCCGTCTGCCTGCAGCCAGTGTGTCCCAGCCCAGCCCAGTGCTGTCCGTCTGCCTGCAGCCAGTGTGCCCCACTTCAGTGCTGTCCGTCTGCCTGCAGCCAGTGTGTCCCAGCCCAGCCAAGCGCTGTTGCCTGCAGCCAGTGTGCCCCACTTCAGTGCTGTCCGTCTGCCTGCAGCCAGTGTGCCCCACTTCAGTGCTGTCCGTCTGCCTGCAGCCAGTGTGCCCCACTTCAGTGCTGTCCGTCTGCCTGCAGCCAGTGTGCCCCACTTCAGTGCTGTCCGTCTGCCTGCAGCCAGTGTGCCCCAGCCCTGTGCTGTCCGTCTGCCTGCAGCCAGTGTGCCCCAGCCCTGTGCTGTCCGTCTGCCTGCAGCCAGTGTGCCCCAGCCCTGTGCTGTCCGTCTGCCTGCAGCCAGTGTGCCCCAGCCCTG
>NW_025212473.1:10150-16342 GCF_004010195.1 Chiloscyllium plagiosum | reverse complement strand
CCAGTGTGTCCCAGCCCTGTGCTGTCCGTCTGCCTGCAGCCAGCCCAGCCCAGCCCAGCACTGTCCGGCTGCCTGCAGTCAGTGTGTCCCAGCCCAGGCTAACGCTGTCCGTCTGCCTGCAGCCAGTGTGTCCCAGCCCAGCCCAGCCCAGCACTGTCCGTCTGCCTGCAGCCAGTGTGTCCCACACAGCCCAGCACTGTCCGTCTGCCTGCAGCCAGTGTGACCCAGACCAGTGATGTCCGTCTGCCTGCAGCCGGTATGCCCCTGCTCAGCCCAGCGCTGTCCGTCTGCCTGCAGCCAGTGTGACCCAGCCCAGAGTTGTCCGTCTGCCTGCAGCCAGTGTGCCCCAGCCCAGCCCAGCCCAGCCCTGTCCGTCTGCCTGCAGTTAGTGTATCCCAGCCCAGCCCAGCGCTGTCCGTCTGCCTGCAGCCAGTGTGTCCCAGCCAAGCCAAGTGCTGTCCGTCTGCCTGCAGCCAGTGTGCCCCAGCCCAGCCCTGTCCGTCTGCCTGCAGCCAGTGTGTCCCTGCCCAGCCATGTCCATCTGCCTGCAGCCAATGTGTCCCAGCCCTGCCCAGCGCTTTCCGTCTACCTGCAGCCAGTGTGTCCCAGCTCAGTCCAGCGCTGTCCGTCTGCCTGCAGCCAGTGTGCCCCAGCCCTGAGCTGTCCGTCTGCCTGCAGCCAGTGTGCCCCAGCCCAGCCATGTCCATCTGCCTGCAGCCAATGTGTCCCAGCACAGTCCAGCGCTGTCCGTCTGCCTGCACCCAGTGTGCCCAGCCCAGCCAAGCGCTGTCCGTCTGCCTGCAGCCAGTGTGTCCCAGCCCAGTCCTGTCCGTCTGCCTGCAGCCAGTGTGCCCCAGCCCAGCCATGTCCGTCTGCCTGCAGCCAATGTGTCCAAGCCCAGTCCAGCGCTGTCCGTCTGCCTGCATCCAGTGTGCCCCAGCCCAGCCAAGCGCTGTCCGTCTGCCTGCAGCCAGTGTGTCCCAGCCCAGTCCAGCGCTGTCCGTCTGCCTGCAGCCAGAGTGCCCCAGCCCTGTGCTGTCCGTCTGCCTGCAGCCAGTGTGCCCTAGCCCAGCCATGTCCGTCTGCCTGCAGCCAATGTGTCCCAGCGCAGTCCAGCGCTGTCCGTCTGCCTGCATCCAGTGTGCCCAGCCCAGCCAAGCGCTGTCCGTCTGCCTGCAGCCAGTGTGTCCCAGCCCAGTCCAGCGCTGTCCGTCTGCCTGCAGCCAGTGTGTCCCAGCCCAACCCTGCCCTGTCCATCTGCCTGCAGCCTATGTGCCCCAGCCCAGCCCAGCGCTGTCCGTCTGCCTGCAGCCAGTGTGCTCAGCCCAGCACAACACTATCCCTCTGCCTGCAGCCAGTGTGTCCCAGCCCAGCCCAGCGCTGTCCGTCTGCCTGCAGCCAGTGTGCCCCACTTCAGTGCTGTCCGTCTGCCTGCAGCCAGTGTGTCCCAGCCCAGCCAAGCGCTGTCCGTCTGCCTGCAGCCAGTGTGTCCCAGACCAGCTCTGTCCGTCTGCCTGGAACCAGTGTGTCCCAGCCCTGTGCTGTCCGTCTGCCTGCAGCCAGTGTGTCCCAACCCAGCCCAGCACTGTCCGTCTGCCTACAGCCAGTGTGTCCCAGCCCAGCCCAGCGCTGTCCGTCTGCCTGCAGCCAGTATGCCCCAGCACAGCCCCGCGCTGTCCATCTGCCTGCAGCCAGTGTGTCCCAGCTTAGCGCATCCCAGCGCTGTCCACTTTCCTGCAGCTAGTGTGCCTCAGCCTAGCAATGTCCGTCTGCCTGCAGCCAGTATGCCACAGCCCAGCCCAGCACTGTCCGTCTTCCTGCAGTCAGTGTGTCCCAGCCCAGCACAGTCCGTCTGCCTGCAGCCAGTGTGTCCAAGCCCAGCCCAGCCCAGTGCTGTCCATCAGCCTGCGGCCAGTGTGTCCCAGCCCAGCGCTGTCCATCTGCCTGCAGCCAGTGTGTCCCAGCCAAACGCTGTCCGTCTGCCTGCAGCCAGTGTGACCCGGCCCAGCCATGTGCTGTCCGTCTGCCTGCAGCCAGTGTGCCCCAGCCCAGCCCAGTCCGTCTGCCTGCAGCCAGTGTGCCCAAGCCCAGCCACGCCCGTCTGCCTGCAGCCACTGTGTCCCAGCCCAGCCCAGCGCTGTCCGTCTGCCTGCAGCCAGTGTGTCCCAGCCCAGCACTATCTGTCTGCCTGCAGCCAGTGTGTCCCAGCGCAGCCCGTTTGCCTGCAGACAGCGTGTCCCAGCCAAGCCCAAAGCTGTCCGTCTGCCTGCAGCCAGTGTGCCCCACGCCAGCGCTGTCCGTCTGCCTGCAGTTAGTGTGTCCCAGCCCAGCCAAGCGCTGTCCGTCTGCCTGCAGCCAGTGTGTCCCAGACCAGCTCTGTCCGTCTGCCTCGAACCAGTGCTCCCAGCCCTGTGCTGTCCGTCTGCCTGCAGCCAGTGTGTCCTAACCCAGCCCAGCACTGTCCATCAGCCTGCAGCCAGTGTGTCCCAGCCCAGCGCTGTCCATCTGCCTGCGGCCAGTGTGTCCCAGCCCAGCGCTGTCCATCTACCTGCAGCCAGTGTGTCCCAGCCAAGCGCTGTCCGTCTGCCTGCAGCCACTGTGACCCGGCCCAGCCATGTGCTGTCCGTCTGCCTGCAGCCAGTGTGCCCCAGCCCAGCCCTGTCTGTCTGCCTGCAGCCAGTGTGTCCCAGCGCAGCCCGTCTGCCTGCAGACAGCGTGTCCCAGCCCAGCCCCACGCTGTCCGTCTGCCTGCAGCCAGTGTGCCCCAGCCCAGCCCAGCGCTGTCTGTCTGCCTGCAGCCAGTGTGTCCCAGCCCAGCACAGCGCTGTCCGTCTGCCTGCAGCCAGTGTGCCCCTCGCCAGTGCTGTCCGTCTGCCTGCAGCCAGTGTGTCTCAGCCCAGCCAAGCGCTGTCCGTCTGCCTGCAGCCAGTGTGTCCCAGACCAGCTCTGTCCGTCTGCCTGGAACCAGTGTGTCCTAGCCCTGTGCTGTCCGTCTGCCTGCAGCCAGTGTGTCCCAACCCAGCCCAGCACTGTCCGTCTGCCTGTAGCCAGTGTGTCCCAGCCCAGCCCAACCCTGTCCATCTGCCTGTAGCCAGTGTGTCCCAGCCCAGCCCAGCGCTGTCCGTCTGCCTGCAGCCAGTATGCCCCAGCCCAGCCCAGCGCTGTCCGTCTGCCTGCAGCCAGTATGCCCCAGCCCAGCCCAGCGCTGTCCGTCTGCCTGCAGCCAGTATGCCCCAGCCCAGCCCAGCGCTGTCTGTCTGCCTGCAGCCAGTGTGTCCCAACCCAGCCCAGCGCTGTCTGTCTGCCTGCAGCCAGTGTGTCCCAGCCCAGCCCAGCGCTGTCCGTCTGCCTGCAGCCAGTGTGCCCCACGCCAGCGCCGTCCGTCAGCGTGCAGCCAGTTTGTCGCATCCCAGCCCAGCGCTGTCCGTCTGCCTGCAGCCAGTGTCTCCCAGTCGAGCCCAGCGCTGTCCGTCTGCCTGCAGCCAGTGTGCCCCACGCCAGCGCTGTCCGTCAGCGTGCAGCCAGTGTGTCCCAGCCCAGCCCAGCGCTGTCCGTCTGCCTGCAGCCAGTGTGCCCCACGCCAGCGCTGTCCGTCAGCGTGCAGCCAGTGTGTCGCATCCCAGCCCAGCGCTGTCCGTCTGCCTGCAGCCAGTGTGCTCAGCCCAGCACAACACTGTCCCTCTGCCTGCAGCCAGTGTGTCACAGCCCAGCCCAGCGCTGTCCGTCTGCCTGCAGCCAGTGTGCCCCACGCCAGTGCTGTCCGTCTGCCTGCAGCCAGTGTGTCCCAGCCCAGCACAACACTGTCCGTCTGCCTGCGGCCAGCGTGTCCCAGACCAGCTCTGTCCGTCTGCCTGCAGCCAGTGTGTCCCAGCCCAGCCCAGCGCTGTCCGTCTGCCTGCAGCCAGTGTGTCCCAGCTTAGCCCATCCCAGCGCTGTCCACTTTTTGCAGCTAGTGTGCCTCAGCCTAGCACTGTCCGTCTGCCTGAAGCCAGTGTGCCACAGCCCAGCCCAGCACTGTCCGTCTTCCTGCAGTCAGTGTGTCCCAGCCCAGCACAGTCCGTCTGCCTGCAGCCAGTGTGTCCAAGCCCAGCCCAGCCCAGTGCTGTCCATCAACCTGCAGCCAGTGTGCCCCAGCCCAGCGCTGTCCATCTGCCTGCGGCCAGTGTGTCCCAGCCAAGCGCTGTCCATCTGCCTGCAGCCAGTGTGACCCGGCCCAGCCATGTGCAGTCCGTCTGTCTGCAGCCAGTGTGCCCCAGCCCTGTCCGCCTGCGTGCAGCCACTGTGTCCCAGCCCAGACCAGCGCTGTCCGTCTGCCTGCAGCCAGTGTGTCCCAGCCCAGCACTGTCTGTCTGCCTGCAGCCAGTGTGTCCCAGCGCAGCCCGTCTGCCTGCAGACAGCGTGTCCCAGCCCAGCCCAACGCTGTCCGTCTGCCTGCAGCCAGTGTGCCCCAGCCCAGCCCAGCGCTGTCTGTCTGCCTGCAGCCAGTGTGTCCCAGCCCAGCCCAGCGCTGTCCGTCTGCCTGCAGCCAGTGTGACCCAGCCCATCCATGTGCTGTCCGTCTGCCTGCAGCGAGTGTGCCCCAGCCCAGCCCTGTCCATCTGCCTGCCGCCAGTGTGCCCCAGCCCAGCCACGCCCGTCTGCCTGCTGCCACTGTGTCCCAGCCCAGACCAGCGCTGTCCGTCTGCCTGCAGCCAGTGTGTCCCAGCCCAGCACTATCCGTCTGCCTGCAGCCAGTGTGTCCCAGCGCAGTCCGTTTGCCTGCAGCCAGTGTGTCCCAGCCCAGCCCAGCGCTGTCCGTCTGCCTGCAGCCAGTGTGCCCCACGCCAGCGGTGTCCGTCTGCCTGCAGCCAGTGTGTCGCAGCCCAGCCCAGCGCTGTCCGTCTGCCTGCAGCCAGTGTCTCCCAGTCGAGCCCAGCACAGTCCGTCTGCCTGCAGCCAGTGTGCTCAGCCCAGCACAACACTGTCCCTCTGCCTGCAGCCAGTGTGTCCCAGCCCAGCCCGGCGCTGTCCGTCTGCCTGCAGCCAGTGTGCCCCACGCCAGTGCTGTCCGTCTGCCTGCAGTTAGTGTGTCCCAGCCCAGCCAAGCGCTGTCCGTCTGCCTGCAGCCAGTGTGTCCCAGACCAGCTCTGTCCGACTGCCTCGAACCAGTGTGACCCAGCCCTGTGCTGTCCGTCTGCCTGCAGCCAGTGTGTCCCAACCCAGCCCAGCACTGTCCATCAGCCTGCAGCCAGTGTGCCCCAGCCCAGCGCTGTCCATCTGCCTGCAGCCAGTGTGTCCCAGCCAAGCGCAGTCCGTCTGCCTGCAGCCAGTGTGACCCGGCCCAGCCATGTGCTGTCCCTCTGCCTGCAGCCAGTGTGCGCCAGCCCAGCCCTGTCCGTCTGCCTGCAGCCAGTGTGCCCCAGCCCAGCCACGCCCGTCTGCCTGCAGCCACTGTGTCCCAGCCCAGACCAGCGCTGTCCGTCTGCCTGCAGCCAGTGTGTCCCAGCCCAGCACTGTCTGTCTGCCTGCAGCCAGTGTGTCCCAGCGCAGCCCGTCTGCCTGCAGACAGCGTGTCCCAGCCCAGCCCAACGCTGTCCGTCTGCCTGCAGCCAGTGTACCCCAGCCCAGCCCTGTCCGTCTGCCTGCAGCCAGTGTACCCCAGCCCAGCCCTGTCCGTCTGCCTGCAGCCAGTGTACCCCAGCCCAGCCCTGTCCGTCTGCCTGCAGCCAGTGTACCCCAGCCCAGCCCTGTCCGTCTGCCTGCAGCCAGTGTACCCCAGCCCAGCCCTGTCCGTCTGCCTGCAGCCAGTGTACCCCAGCCCAGCCCTGTCCGTCTGCCTGCAGCCAGTGTACCCCAGCCCAGCCCTGTCCGTCTGCCTGCAGCCAGTGTACCCCAGCCCAGCCCTGTCCGTCTGCCTGCAGCCAGTGTACCCCAGCCCAGCCCTGTCCGTCTGCCTGCAGCCAGTGTACCCCAGCCCAGCCCTGTCCGTCTGCCTGCAGCCAGTGTACCCCAGCCCAGCCCTGTCCGTCTGCCTGCAGCCAGTGTACCCCAGCCCAGCCCTGTCCGTCTGCCTGCAGCCAGTGTGCCCCACGCCAGCGCTGTCCGTCTGCCTGCAGCCAGTGTGCCCCACGCCAGCGCTGTCCGTCTGCCTGCAGCCAGTGTGCCCCACGCCAGCGCTGTCCGTCTGCCTGCAGCCAGTGTGCCCCACGCCAG
>NW_025212473.1:7359-8936 GCF_004010195.1 Chiloscyllium plagiosum | reverse complement strand
CCCAGCCCAGCACAGTCCGTCTGCCTGCAGCCAGTGTGTCCAAGCCCAGCCCAGCCCAGTGCTGTCCATCAGCCTGCAGCCAGTGTGCCCCAGCCCAGCGCTGTCCATCAGCCTGCGGCCAGTGTGTCCCAGCCCAGCGCTGTCCATCTGCCTGCAGCCAGTGTGTCCCAGCCAAGCGCTGTCCGTCTGCCTGCAGCCAGTGTGACCCGGCCCAGCCATGTGCTGTCCGTCTGCCTGCAGCCAGTGTGCCCCTGCCCTGTCCGTCTGCCTGCAGCCAGTGTGCCCCAGCCCAGCCATGCCCGTCTGCCTGCAGCCACTGTGTCCCAGCCGAGACCAGCGCTGTCCGTCTGCCTGCAGCCAGTGTGTCCCAGCCGAGCACTGTCTGTCTGCCTGCAGCCAGTGTGTCCCAGCGCAGCCCATCTGCCTGCAGACGTGTCCCAGCCCAGCCCAACGCTGTCCGTCTGCCTGCAGCCAGTGTGCCCCAGCCCAGCCCAGCGCTGTCCGTCTGCCTGCAGCCAGTGTGCCCCACGCCAGCGCTGCCCGTCTGCCTGCAGCCAGTGTGTCGCATCACAGCCCAGCGCTGTCCGTCTGCCTGCAGCCAGTGTCTCCCAGTCGAGCCCAGCACAGTCCGTCTGCCTGCAGCCAGTGTGTCCCAGCCCAGCCAAGCACTGTCCGTCTGCCTGCAGCCAGTGTGTCCCAGCCCAGCCAAGCGCTTTCCGTCTGCCTGCAGCCAGTGTGTCCCAGCCCTGTGCTGTCCGTCTGACTGCAGCCAGTGTGTCCCAGCCCTGTGCTGTCTGTCTGCCTGCAGCCAGTGTGCCACAGCCCAACCCTGGCCGTCTGCCTGCAGCCAGTGTCTCCCAGCCGAGCCCAGCACCGTCCGTTTGCCCCATCCCAGCACAGCGCTCTCCGTCTGCCTGCATGTCCCAGCCCAGCCCTCTCTGTCTGCCTGCATGTCCCAGCCCAGCCCTCTCTGTCTGCCTGCATGTCCCAGCCCAGCCCTCTCTGTCTGCCTGCATGTCCCAGCCCAGCCCTCTCTGTCTGCCTGCATGTCCCAGCCCAGCCCTCTCTGTCTGCCTGCATGTCCCAGCCCAGCCCAGCGCTCTCCGTCTGCCTGCAGACAGTGTGACCCAGCCAAGCCCAGCGCTGTCCGTCTGCCTGCAGCCACTGTGTCCCAGCCCAGCACTGTCTGTCTGCCTGCAGTCAGTGTGTCCCAGCCCAGCCTAACACTGTCCGTCTGCCTGCAGCCAGTGTCTCCCAGCTGAGCCCAGCACCGTCCGTTTGCCCCATCCCAGCACAGCGCTCTCCGTCTGCCTGCATGTCCCAGCCCAGCCCTCTCTGTCTGCCTGCATGTCCCAGCCCAGCCCTCTCTGTCTGCCTGCATGTCCCAGCCCAGCCCTCTCTGTCTGCCTGCATGTCCCAGCCCAGCCCTCTCTGTCTGCCTGCATGTCCCAGCCCAGCCCTCTCTGTCTGCCTGCATGTCCCAGCCCAGCCCTCTCTGTCTGCCTGCATGTCCCAGCCCAGCCCTCTCTGTCTGCCTGCATGTCCCAGCCCAGCCCAGCGCTCTCCGTCTGCCTGCA
>NW_025212473.1:0-6831 GCF_004010195.1 Chiloscyllium plagiosum | reverse complement strand
CTGTCCGTCTGCCTGCAGCCACGGTGCCCCAGCCCAGCGCTGTCCATCTGCCTGCAGCCAGTGTGTCCCAGCTTAGCCCATCCCAGCGCTGTCCACTTTCCTGCAGCTAGTGTGCCTCAGCCCAGCGCTGTCCGTCTGCCTGCAGCCAGTGTGCCCCAGCCCAGCCCTGTCCTTCGGCCTGCAGCCAGTGTGCCCCAGCCTAGCCCAGCACTGTCCGTCTGCCTGCAGCCAGTGTGTCCCAGCCCAGCACAGTCCTTCTGCCTGCAGCAAGTGTGTCCCAGCCCAGCCCAGCGCTGTCCATCTGTCTGCAGCCAGTGTGACCCAGCCCAGCCCTGTCCATCTGCCTGCAGCCAGTGTGTCCCAGCCCAGCCCAACCCTGTCCATCTGCCTGCAGCCAGTGTGACCCAGCCCAGCCCAGCACTGTCCGGCTGCCTGCAGTCAGTGTGTCCCAGCCCAGGCTAACGCTGTCCGTCTGCCTGCAGCCAGTGTGTCCCAGCCCAGCCCAGCCCAGCACTGTCCGTCTGCCTGCAGCCAGTGTGTCCCACACAGCCCAGCACTGTCCGTCTGCCTGCAGCCAGTGTGACCCAGCCCAGCCCAGTGATGTCCGTCTGCCTGCAGCCGGTATGCCCCTGCTCAGCCCAGCGCTGTCCGTCTGCCGGCAGCCAGTGTGCCCCAGCCCAGCCCTGTCCGTCTGCCTGCAGCCAGTGTGTCCCTGCCCAGCCATGTCCGTCTGCCTGCAGCCAATGTGTCCCAGCCCTGCCCAGCGCTTTCCGTCTGCCTGCAGCCAGTGTGTCCCAGCTCAGTCCAGCGCTGTCCGTCTGCCTGCAGCCAGTGTGCCCCAGCCCAGCCCTGTCCGTCTGCCTGCAGCCAGTGTGCCCCAGCCTAGCCCAGCCACGCCCGTCTGCCTGCAGCCAGTGTGTCCCAGCCCAGCCCAGCGCTGTCCATCAGTCTGCAGCCAGTGTGACCCAGCCCAGCCCTGTCCGTCTGCCTGCAGCCAGTGTGTCCCAGCCCAGCCCAACCCTGTCCATCTGCCTGCAGCCAATGTGACCCAGCCCAGCCCAGCACTGTCCGGCTGCCTGCAGTCAGTGTGTCCCAGCCCAGGCTAACGCTGTCCGTCTGCCTGCAGCCAGTGTGTCCCAGCCCAGCCCAGCACTGTCCGTCTGCCTGCAGCCAGTGTGTCCCACACAGCCCAGCGCTGTCCGTCTGCCTGCAGCCAGTGTGACCCAGCCCAGCGCTGTCCGTCTGCCTGCAGCCAGTGTGCCCCAGCCCTGTCCGTCTGCCTGCAGTTTGTGTGTCCCAGCCCAACTTGTCCGTCTGCCTGCAGCCAGTGTGTCCCTGCCCAGCCCTGCCCTGTCCGTCTGCTTGCAGCCAGTGTGTCCCAACCCAGCCCAGCGCTGTCCGTCTGCCTGCAGCCAGTGTGTCCCAGCCCAGTCCAGCGCTGTCTGCCTCCAGCCATTGTGCCCCAGCCCAGCCAAGCGCTGTCCGTCTGCCTGCAGCCAGTGTGTCCCAGCCCAGTCCAGCGCTGTCCGTCTGCCCGCAGCCAGTGTGCCCCAGCCAAGCCAAGCGCTGTCCGTCTGCCTGCAGCCAGTGTGTCCCAGCCTAGCACTGTCTGTCTGCCTGCAGACAGTGTGTCCCAGCCAGCCCAGCACTGTCTGTCTGCCTGCAGTCAGTGTATCCCAGCCCAGCCCAGCGCTGTGCCTCTCCCTGCAGACAGCGTGTCCCAGTCTAGCCCAACGCTGTCCGTCTGCCTGCAGACAGTGTGCCCCAAACCTGCCCTGTCCATCTGCCTGCAGCCTGTGTGCCCCAGCCCAGCCCAGCGCTGTCCGTCTGCCTGCAGCCAGTGTGCCACAGCCCAGCCCAGCACTGTCCGTCTTCCTGCAGTCAGTGTGTCCCAGCCCAGCGCTGTCCGTCTGCCTGCAGTCAGTGTGTCCCAGCCCAGCCCAGCGCTGTCCGTCTGCCTGCAGCCAGTGTGCCCCACGCCAGTGCTGTCTGTCTGCCTGCAGCCAGTGTGTCCCAGCCCAGCCCAGCGCTGTCCATCTGCCTGCAGCCAGTGTGTCCCAGCTTAGCCCATCCCAGTGCTGTCCACTTTCCTGCAGCTAGTGTGCCTCAGCCTAGCACTGTCCGTCTGCCTGCAGCCAGTGTGCCACAGCCCAGCCCAGCACTGTCCGTCTTCCTGCAGTCAGTGTGTCCCAGCCCAGCACAGTCCGTCAGCCTGCAGCCAGTGTGTCCAAGCCCAGCCCAGCCCAGTGCTGTCCATCAGCCTGCAGCCAGTGAGCCCCAGCCCAGCGCTGTCCATCTGCCTGCGGCCAGTGTGTCCCAGCCCAGCGCTGTCCATCTGCCTGCAGCCAGTGTGTCCCAGCCAAGCGCTGTCCATCTGCCTGCAGCCAGTGTGACCCGGCCCAGCCATGTGCTGTCCGTCTGCCTGCAGCCAGTGTGCCCCAGCCCAGCCACGCACGTCTGCCTGCAGCCACTGTGTCCCAGCCCAGACCAGCGCTGTCCGTCTGCCTGCAGCCAGTGCGTCCCAGCCCAGTTCAGCGCTGTCCGTCTGCCTGCAGCCAGTGTGCCCCAGCCCAGCCACGCACGTCTGCCTGCAGCCACTGTGTCCCAGCCCAGTCCAGCGCTGTCCGTCTGCCTGCAGCTAGTGTGTCCCAGCCCAGCCCAACCCTGTCCATCTGCCTGCAGCCAGTGTGTCCCAGCCCAGCGCTGTCCGTCTGCCTGCAGCCAGTGTGCCCCAGCCCAGCCCTGTCCGTCTGCCTGCAGTTAGTGTGTCCCAGCCCAACATGTCCGTCTGCCTGCAGCCAGTGTGTCCCAGCCCAGCCCAGCACTGTCCGTCTTCCTGCAGTCAGTGTGTCCCAGCCCAGCACAGTCCGTCTGCCGGCAGCAAGTGTGCCCCAGCCCTGTCCGTCTGCCTGCAGCCTGTGTGCCCCAGCCCAGCCACGCCCGTCTGCCTGCAGCCACTATGTCCCAGCCCAGACCAGCGCTGTCCGTCTGCCTGCAGCCAGTGTGTCCCAGCCCAGCACTGTCTGTCTGCCTGCAGCCAGTGTGTCCCAGCGCAGCCCGTCTGCCTGCAGACAGCGTATCCCAGCCCAGCCCAACGCTGTCCGTCTGCCTGCAGCCAGTGTGCCCCAGCACAGCCCAGCGCTGTCTGTATGCCTACAGCCAGTGTGTCCCAGCCCAGCCCAGCGCTGTCCGTCTGCCTGCAGCCAGTGTGCCCCACGCCAGCGCTGTCCGTCTGCCTGCAGCCAGTGTGTCGCAGCCCAGCCCAGCGCTGTCCGTCTGCCTGCAGCCAGTGTCTCCCAGTCGAGCCCAGCACAGTCCGTCTGCCTGCAGCCAGTGTGTCCCAGCCCAGCCAAGCGCTGTCCGTCTGACTGCAGCCAGTGTGTCCCAGCCCTGTGCTGTCTGTCTGCCTGCAGCCAGTGTGCCCCAGCCCAACCCTGGCCGTCTGCCTGCAGCCAGTGTCTCCCAGCCGAGCCCAGCACCATCCGTTTGCCCCATCCCAGCACAGCGCTCTCCGTCTGCCTGCATGTCCCAGCCCAGCCCTCTCTGTCAGCCAGTGTGCCCCACGCCAGTGCTGTCCGTCTGCCTGCAGCCAGTGTGTCGCAGCCCAGCCCAGCGCTGTCCATCTGCCTGCAGCCAGTGTGCCCCAGCCCAGCACTGTCTGTCTGCCTGCAGTCAGTGTGTCCCAGCCCAGCCTAACACTGTCCGTCTGCCTGCAGCCAGTGTGTCCCAACCCAGCCCAGCACTGTCCGTCTGCCTGCAGCCAGTGTGTCCCAGCCCAGCACTGCACTGTCCGTCTGCCTGCAGCCAGTGTGTCCCTGCCCAGTCCAGCGCTGTCCGTCTGCCTGCAGCCAGTGTGTCCCACCCAGCCCAGCACTGTCCGTCTGCCTGCAGCCAGTGTGACCCAACCCAGCCCAGTGCTGTCCGTCTGCCTGCAGCCAGTATGCCCCTGCTCAGCCCAGCGCTGTCCGTCTGCCTGCAGCCAGTATGACCCAGCCCAGCGCTGTCCGTCTGCCTGCAGCCAGTGTGCCCCAGCCCAGCCCTGTCCGTCTGCCTGCAGCCAGTGTGTCCCAGCCCAGCCCAGCGCTGTCCGTATGCCTGCAGCCAGTGTGTCCCAGCCGAGCGCTGTCCGTCTGCCTGCAGCCAGTGTGCCCCAGCCCAGCCATGTCCGTCTGCCTGCAGCCAGTGTGTCCCTGCCCAGTCAAGCGCTGTCCGTCTGCCTGCAGCCAGTGTGCCCCAGCCCAGACCTGTCCGTCTGCCTGCAGCCAGTGTGTCCCAGCCCAGTCCAGCGCTGTCCGTCTGCCCGCAGCCAGTGTGCCCCAGCCCAGCCCTGTCCGTCTGCCTGCAGCCAGTGTGTCCCAGCCCTGTGCTGTCCGTCTGCCCGCAGCCAGTGTGCCCCAGCCCAGCCAAGTGCTGTCCGTCTGCCTGCAGCCAGTGTGCCCCAGCCCAGCCCTGTCCGTCTGCCTGCAGCCAGTGTGTCCCAGCTCAGTCCAGCGCTGTCCGTCTGCCTGCAGCCAGTGTGCCCCAGCGCTTTCCGTCTGCATGCAGCCAGTGTGCTCAGCCCAGCCCAACACTGTCCCTCTGCCTGCAGTCAGTGTGCCCCAGCCCAGCCCTGTCCGTCTGCCTGTAGCCAGTGTGCCCCACACCAGCGCTGTCCGTCTGCCTGCAGCCAGTGTGTTCCAGCCCAGCCAAGCGCTGTCCGTCTACCTGCAGCCAGTGTGTCCCAGCCGAGCGCTGTCCGTCTGCCTGCAGCCAGTGTGCCCCAGCCCAGCCATGTCCGTCTGCCTGCAGCCAGTATGTCCCAGCCCAGTCCAGCGCTGTTTGTCTGCCTGCAGCCAGTGTGCCCCAGCCCAGCCAAGCGCTGTCCGTCTGCCTGCAGCCAGTGTGTGCCAGCCCAGTCCAGCGCTGTCCATCTGCCTGCAGCCAGTGTGCCCCAGCCCAGCCAAGTGCTGTCCGTCTGCCTGCAGCCAGTGTGCCCCAGCCCAGCCCTGTCCGTCTGCTTGCAGCCAGTGTGTCCCAGCCCAGCTCAGCGCTGTCCGTCTGCCTGCAGCCAATGTCTCCCAGCCCAGCCCAGTTCAGCAATGTCCGTCTGCCTGCAGCCAGTGTGCCCCAGCCCAGTGCTGTCTGTCTGCCTGCAGCCAGTGTGTCCCAGCCCAGCCCAACGCTGTCCGTCTGCTTGCAACCTTTGTGCCCCAGCCCAGCCCATAGCTGTCCGTCTGCCTGCAGCCACTGTGTCCCAGCCCAGCCATGTCCGTCTGCCTGCAGCCAATGTGTCCCAGCCCAGCCCAGCGCTGTCCGTCTGCCTGCAGCCAGTGAGTCCTAGCCCAGCCCAGCCCTGCCCAGCACTGTCCGTCTGCCTGCAGCCAGTGTGCCCCAGACCAGACCAGCCCAGCACTGTCCATCTGCCTGCAGCCAGTGTGGCCCAACCAGACCAGCCCTGTCCGTCTGCCTGCAGCCAGTGTGTCCAGCCCAGCCCAGCGCTGTCTGTCTGCCTGCAGCCAATGTTTCCCAGCCCAGCCCAGCACTGTCCGCCTGCCTGCAGCCAGTGTGCCCCAGCCCAGCGCTGTACGTCTGCCTGCAGCCAGTGTGTCTCAGCCCAGCCCAGCGCTGTATGTCTGCCTGCAGCCAGTGTGTCCCAGCCCAGCCCAGTGGTATCTATCTGCTCCCAGTTCAGCCAGTGTGCTCCAGTGCAGCCAGTGTTGACCAACTGCCCCAGCTTAGCCACTTTATTCCAGTACAATCACTGAACCCTGATTGTCCCGCTCAGCAAGGGTATCCCAGTCCAGCCAGTGCACTCTGACTAGCTGAGGTCAGCCTGTCTAGCACAGCCCAGCCAGTGCAATCTTATTGCCCAGCTCAGCCAGTGTACCACATCCCAAACAATTACTGTCTCAGCCCAGCCAGTACACTCTTACTGGCCCAGCTCAGTGACTGTACTACAGCTAAGCCAGTGCACTCTAACTGCTCCAGCTCGTCAGTGCACTGCAGCTCAGCCAGTGCCAATTCCTGCCCCACCCAAGCCAATGTATACCACCTCAGCCAGTGCTTTCTGACTTCCATAGCTCAGCCAGTACTCCCTGACTGCCCTAAATCAGTCACTGCGCTTTGACTGCCCCAGCGCAGCCAGAGTACTCTGATTGTCGCTGCTCAGTTACTGCACTCTGACTGTGCCATCTCAGCCAGTGTACTCTGACTTGTTGATGTGTTTTTAGAATAGAATAGAATCCCAACAGTATGGAAACAGGCCCAATGGCCCAGCAATTCCACACCGCCCCTCCGAACAGTATCCCACCTAGACCCATTTCCCTATTACTCTACACTTACCCCTGACTATGGAAATTTGGCATGGCCAATTCACCTAACCTGCACCTCTTTGGATTGTGGGAGGAAATCAGAGCACCCGGAGGAAATCTATGGAGACACGGGGAGAGTGTGCAAACTCCACACAGACTGAGGCTGGAATTGAAACCGGGTTCTTGGCACTGTGGGACAACAGTGCTAACCACTGAGCCACCATGCTGGAATTTATTGTTCTAATTTTTCTGCTGACAGACAAAACGTGCCTGCAAGGGTGTCTATCAGAACCAGTGTGTATGCAGGGCCTGACCTCCTACAGAAATCTAATTAAACTTTTCAATGTCTACAAACCACCACTATTCTAAGTATATATCGGTATGTAGCTTTTCCAATATGCAATTATTATTATAGAACATAACAGCGCAGTACAGCCCTGCAGCCCTTGATGTTATGCCAACCTGTGAAACCAATCTGAAGCCCATCTAACCTACACTATTCCATTGTCATCCATATGTCTACCCAGTGAGAATTTAAATG
>NW_025212472.1:15789-26907 GCF_004010195.1 Chiloscyllium plagiosum | reverse complement strand
TGGGATGTATTGTCTATGCGCTCAAAGATATTGGCCGGTTGAATTGAAAGGCAGTGTATTATTTCAATGGAGAGATTGGCTTGAGGCATAGAGGAATCGGTCACCTGGATGACATAATAAAACCTTTATGTGTGCATAAAGCTTTGAGGGAGGTAAGATAAATGTAGAAACTTTCTGAAACAGAATACATGCAAAATTAAGGAAGATTTTCTACAGTTTTGCAGAGTAGTGGCAAGACAACATCGAGAGAACAATGGTCATACTGACATGCAAATCAGTCCAGACAAGATTCATTCAACTGACTCCTGTGTGGAACATTTATTTCAGGAGGAAATCTTGAACTGACTGACTCTGGATCTGCTGGAGTTTAGGTGAACAACATGTGATCTTGGTAAGGCCAAAAATTCCAAGTAGTCTTTTCAAGTTGAATTCTAAAACAATATTTCAGTTTGTGTGAGAGATTACTAGGAGTGGACTGGCTATACAACTGAAGAATATCTCAGTAAAGAAGATGTTGGTTGTTTTAATTCTCTCAAAATGTCGTGTATTTGTGAACTCTCTTTCCAGATAGCAATGGTGGATAAAACATTGAATATTCCTAAGGCAGAGGCAGGCAGATTCTTGACTAAGAACGATGCACTAACATTGTAGGGGCAAAGGAGGAATAAGAGGGACACTTCGTACATGTAGTGGACAGCGAAGAGGGTTATCTCAGATTACAACCGGATCTGGACCAGATGGACGAATGGGCTGTGAAGTGGCAGATGGAGTTTAATTCAGATAAATGCGAGGTGCTGCGTTTTTGGAAAGCAAATCTTAGCAGGACTTATACACTTAATGGTAAGGTTCTAGGGAGTGTTGCTGAACAAAGAGACCTTGGAGTGCAGGTTCATAGTTCCTTGAAAGTGGAGTCGCAGGTAGATAGGATAGTGAAGAAGGTGTTTGGTATGCTTTCCTTTATTGAGTGCAGGAGTTGGGCGGTCATGTTGCGGCTTTAAAGGACATTGGTTAGGCCACTGTTGGAATATTGCATGTAATTCTGGTCTTCTTCCTATCGGAAAGATGTTGTGAAACATGAGAGGGTTCAGAAAATATTTAGAAGGATGTTGCCAGGGTTGGAGGATTTGAGCTACAGGGAGAGGCTGAACAGGCTGGGCCTGTTTTTCCTGGAGCGTCAGAGGCTGAGGGGTGACCTTATAGAGGTTTACAAAATTATGAGGGGCATGGATAAGGTAAATAGGCAAAGTCTTTTCCCTGGGTCGGAGAGTCCAGAATTAGAGGGCACAGATTTAGGTTGAGAGGAGAAAGATATTAAAGAGATCTAAGGGGCAATGTTTTCGCGCAGAGGGTGGTGCATGTATAGAATGAGCTGCCAGAGGAAGTGGTGGAGGCTTGTGCAATTGAAACATTTAAGAGGCATTTGGATGGGTGTATGAGTAGGAAAGGTTTGGAGGGATATGGGCCGGGTGCTGGCAGGTGGGATTAGATTGGTTTGGGATATCTGGTCAGCATAGACGGGTTGGACTGAAAGGTCTGTTTCCATGCTTTACATCTCTATGACTCTATGACTGTGTGTTTGAGATCACAATCAGCTCATCCAATATCTTATTGCATGACGGAGCTCTATTGGTGACTTACTCCTGAAGCTGGTTTCTGCATTTCTGTTGTCTTTAGATACTGAAAAGTTATGAGATGATTCTCATGAGCATGAAGACTTTTCCTTGCAGATTATTGGGCACAGCTTTCCATATGTGACTTTTAAACAGCACTCAAAAGCACTCAGAGAAATTTCATGGTTTTGGAGAAAGGTCAGGAGCATAGCGCAAAGTAAAAGTCTGCCTTGAAACTGCTTTAGAAATCAGATTGGGTCGAATGGATAACTTTACTTCTGCACATTCCTTTCAGTTCTTCTTGTGAGGTGAGCTTCATTAGCAAGGCCAGCATTCTGTTGCATATATTTCTATTCAGTGTTTAGATAGGGTCAACAGTGAGAATCTTTTTCCACGTGTGGAGTCAGCTATTACAAGGGGGCATAGCTTTAAATTAAGGGGGGGTAGGTATAGGACAGATGTTAGGGGTAGGTTCTTTACTCAGCGAGTCGTGAGTTCATGGAATGCCCTGCCAGTAGCAGTGGTGGACTCTCCCTCATTATGGGCATTTAAGCAGGCATTGGATAGGCATATGGAGGATAGTGGGCTAGTGTAGGTTAGGTGGGCTTGGATCGGCGCAACATCGAGGGCCGAAGGGCCTGTACTGCGCTGTATTCTTCTATGTCCTATGTTCTAAACCCCAGGGATTATAGTGTTGCAGGGAGAAAGTGAGGTCTGCAGATGCTGGAGATCAAAGTTGAAACTTTATTGCTGGAACAGCACAGCAGGTCAGGCAGCATCCAGGGAACAGGAGATTCGACGTTTCGGGCACAGGCCCTTCTTCAGGAATTCTTCAGTGTTGCAGGGACACTAGCAGGTATGTTACAAAGAGAGAAACGGGGTTCTGAACCATTTGATAGTGAATGGAGAATGATATAGCTTCAAGTCTGTGTGCTGTGTGACCTTGGAGATGTTATTCCTCACCATTTGATGCACACAAGCTATGGAAATAGTGAGAATACATTCTCTGTTTTCAACAATGAAAGTGATAGTCATACAGTATATAAATCGACCCTTCTGCCCAACACATCAATGCCAGCCAGAAAACACTAACGGATATGATTCCTAGTTACCTGAAGACCTATAGCCTACTATGCCCTGGCAGTTTTTACTAAATGTTGCATTGCCTTGTATTATCTGTGACCTGAGTGTGTTTATTGTTCTTTTAATATATGCACAAAATGGTTTCATGGACGCAGATAACACAGCTATAAAGACAGCAGCAAGCTCATCAGATCAATAAAACTCTTTACTTTTTTCAATAATTATAGAAAATCCGATTGTCTTTCCAATTGCTTTGGGATTTTAATGGAGCTAGACCAGCATTAATTGCCCTTGAGACGTTTCAGTCCCAGTTGATGTTGGTCCATCCAAGTGGGTGGTAGGATGGAGTACCAGCAGTGCATCTCGTGCTGGTTTAACTAAATATTACTGCTGGTGGATGGAGTGTTACACAAGCCGCCATGCTGTGATGAGCAGCTCGCAGGAAAACAGGAAAACGGACTCATTGTCATAGCGAACATATAGGATGCAATTTATTATTTTTCTGTGAAATAGCAACCTTACAGCTCCCAGTCTTTATAATAATGAAGGGAAGTCTGTTTCTACGTTATTGGTGTCCTTAAAATAATGATGTCAAACAGCTGGAATAATGTTGGCGCTGTCGTTGGAGGATTCTTGCACTGAACATGTGAATTAACATGGATGTTTTCAGAGATGACTGGGCAGTCCTAGGTTAGTAAGTGCTGATAATCCACGGGATGAGGCTTGTTTGTAATTTTGCCACTTACTGAGCACGGTTTGCCAGAACAAGACAACAAGTACCTTTGGTTGGTGCTTCAGAATGTATCAGAGCTTTCATGGCTGCCACCACATGGAATCATATATAAAGACAAGGCCCATCGAGTCTGCACCACCCAGTGCTAATGCAAGTGCTTTATGAATTTTGTGAAGTTACCTTCCTGAACCATCCTCCAAGGCAATGCATTCAAGACACAGCCCATCCTCTAGATTCAAAACATATTGCACAACTCCCCTCTCAATATCTTCTCTTTCACTTTAAACATGTGACCCTTGTTTTTGACCCTTTGACTAAGGGGAACTGCTGTTGTCTGTTCACTCTGCCCATACATCTCATGCTCTTATACACCTCTGTCATGTTCACTCCTTACCCTTTTCTGTTACAAAAGCAAAACTAGACTGTCTTCATGGTTTGAGTTCTCTATTGTCTTGTTACTTCTTCCAAAGTGCAGCATCTCACATATTTCAGTGTTAGTTTTTATCTGGCCCCCTGAATGATCAGTTTGTACCCTCCTGTAATCTTACACGTTCCTCCTCTCCGTGACCCATCCGGCTGATCATTGTGCTAACAACAACATTGTTTATCATACTCCAACCCCCACCCCTATCTCCCACATTAATATCATCAACATTTATGAATATCAGAAACAAACCTTCATTTCCTTCCTGTTCTACAGATCTATTGCAGAGGAAGAAATGAGAATTCCAGTGTCTTGTTTATCATATTTTGGTGAATTGTCAGCGTGATGCAGTTGAGGTCTTTTATGACAGAGCCACAAATAATATTTTGCACATGGAGCTGAATTCTGCTTTTACACTCCGCCCCTCTGCATGTATTATTCATAAGGCTTGTATATCATTAGTTTTGGACGAGCCTTTCGCACTGTGCACTGAAACGTTGTATATGGGCCTGCAGCTTATCTGTATAACATTCACTGCAATAGTCAGAGCTGAAGATTTTTTTTTCATCGGTAGGATAGACGCAGGTTCATTCATTAAGTTTGTTTGAAAGAGCTAGAGGGATGAGGATAAAGATTAAATTAAATTCTGTATTATAAACACACTATAGCAGATCAATTCACATTCTCATTTCTATGTTGAATTGGAAGCAAATTAAAAGAACTAGCACCACAGTTCTGAATATTGTTTTAACAAGTAACATCATGTTGCAATAATGCATTGGGGAAAAAGAAAATGTCTGCACTCGGTGGAGATACAGAAGTACAGAGTGAATGTACAACATGAACAAGAATCAAGTGTTAATAAAAAAAGTATGAGGAACTTTTTCTTAATTTTCAAAGGAAACCTGCGTTGATGTTTGATTTTACATCAATCTCACTTTTCCAACTACATGCTTTTCCCTGCCACTGGTGGGACTTCTGCCACACCTCCTCCTCCCCCTTCCTACTTTTTCCTTACTCACCTACTTCCCTTACATTGCCCCTTCTGATGCTACATACCCTTCCACTGACCATCTCCCTTCACACTTCTCGCACTGTATGACACACCACTTCCCCTGTCACTCCCACTTTCCCTGACCCTCCCTTACCCTTTTTGCTGTCACAGTAGAAGCTGTTGATTTCTGTGCGACTACTGGTCATTAGTGAATGGTGAGTTTGAAGTGATCAATGTCAAACAGCTTCAGACAATAGGATGTTTGCCACTGTTTGATGCACCGTTAACAGGATAGTTTTGTTCACTGTTGGTACAGATTGGAGCTTCTTCCTGTCCGTCAGTCACAATGTTTAACCAAACAACCTCATCACCAACAGGACAAACAACTTCTGACAATTGTCTTTTGAATATTGTGAGGACATTGTTCTAACAAACATTGTTCTTGTCTTTTGCTCCTTATTCTTTCTACTGATCTTCCCATGTAATTTGAGTTGAGATCAGAGTGACTTCCCTTTCAATCGAAGCAGGACTTGACTGAGGGTGGAATCAAGGACCTTGAGCAAAACTGTGGTTAACGGTAATTAGAGAACACTCCGCACTGGTAATGGGAACAATGGAAAAAACAGTCTCTGCAAGTTATCTTCCAAGTTGCATGGCATCCTGACGAAGGAACTAATTTGCTCTTCCTTCACAAGTATTTGCTAAAAATCTTCGAACAGCTCTGTGTGGGTTTGCATTACTTGGATTGAAGAGATTCAAGTAGGCAGCTCTCTGGTGACTTTTCCAGAGCTACTGGGACAACAAATAAACTCTGCCCTTGCTAGTGCCTTCCAAAACCTTGGATGCATATGTCCTGTTAAAGAAAAAAAAACAAGATATTTTATGTTTGCACACTCTCATCTAAAGTTTTGGAAAGGTAAGACCTTGCTGGATGAGTACGATGCCAGTGACATCAGGAGCATGACAAGACATTGATAAAAATTGGAATCGTTAATTCAGTTAGTTACTTACAGATGATTGACTGTGTGATGTCAGTGCCACTGAGTTCAACATTTTCATTATGCATAATGGTAGTCATTCTCATATTTTTAAATTTTTCATTCAGAAGCCACAACCAAATACTCGAGAGCCAACAGAAATGGCAGTTTCACTGTTCCCTTTCAGATCAGACAAATATCCACAGTCCAAAAGACTAAGTAAGTGGAAAGTGCTGGAAAACCTGAACAGACAGAAACAGATTTAACTTATTGAGTCGATTATGAGTTTTTCCCAATAGGGTAATATCAGGCTTAATATTCTAACTCTGTTTCTCTCTCCAGATACTGGCTCATCTGTAGTGTTTTGCCACTGTTTTCTGTTTATATTACAGATTTGCATTTTCCCCAGTATTCCCTAGCACAGGGATTCATTGGGGGGAGCAGGGTGGGAGTGCCATGGTGTGTCAGTGGTTAGCACGACTGTCTCACAGTACCATGGACCCGATTTAGGGGGGAGCGGGTGGGAGTGCCATGGTGTCTCAGTGGTTAGCACGGCTGTCTCACAGTGCCAGGGGCCTGGCTTGCTTCCACACTCAAGACTGTTTGTATTGAGTTTTCACATTCTCCCCCTGTCTGAAAGTGTTTCCTCCAGGTGCACCAGATTCTTCCCATAGTCTAAAGACTTGCAATGGATTGACCATGCTAAATTGCCCATCTAACACAGTTTTGAATAAATGCAAACACACAGGTACCACAGAATTCCAACTCAAAAGGTCCTTAGATAATTTCTCCTTATCCCTGTTCCTACCGAGGTTGGAGAGTCATTGTATCTGTTTCTAGTTCCACTCCTCCATCTGTCATGACAAATTATCAGTGTAACCAAGTTTGTGATATGGCAAATGATATCAGTCTCATACTGGGTCAGGTACAGGTGTTCGGAACATGTCAGGCATGTTTCTTAAATTTGTAAAAATGATTAATCTAAAACAAAAGCAAAGTTACTCAAAGAAACGATGGAAAGATAAATGACAGACAGTTTGGACATTGACGATATGTGTATCATTATTAATTTTCCTATAAATCTGAGAGACACACACATACGTCTGAAAGTAAAGAGAAAAAAAAACAAACTCTACAGAATATTAGTTTGGAAGAGTTTTGTCTAGATAATAGTTAATTTCATGGCAAAAGGAAAATTGAGATGGTCTCAATTGTTATTCTGCCTCACAGATGCTGATGGCAAGAGGGTTTCTTCCTGGAACAGTTGGACTTGGCTGAATTCCCTTCTCTGCTGGCAGTGGGGACATTCCAATGAATCCTCAAAAGGAACCCTCCATGAGTGGTAAAGATGACTGATAGATTTTCTGCTCTCTGTTAAAAAGGCATAAGGTGTGTTAGGTTTCATTTGTCAAGCGATTGAGTTCCGGAGTCACAATGTCATGTTGCAACTATACAAAACACTGGTGAGACCACACTTGGAATATTGTGTACAGTTCTGGTCCCCATATTACAGGAAGGATGTGGAATCATTGGAAAAGGCGCAGAGGAGATTTATCAGGATGTTGCCTGGTCTGGAGGGAAGATCTTATGTGGAAAGGCTGAGAGGAGGTTTGATAGAGGCATACAATATGATCAGAGGATTAGATAGGGTAGACAGTGAAAGTCTTTTTCCTAGGATGATGATGTCAGCTTGTACGAAGGGGCATAATTACAAATTTAGGGGTGATAGATTTAAGACAGATGTCAGAGGCAGGTTCTTTATGCAGAGAGTGGTAAGGGCATGGAATGCCCTACCTGCTAATGTAGTCAACTCAGCCACATTAGGGAGATTTAAACAATCCTTAGGTAAGCACATGGGTGATTTTGGGATAGTGTAGGGGGACGAGCTGAGAATAGTTCACAGGTCGGAACAACACTGAGGGCCGAAGGGCCTGTTATGCGCTGTATTGTTCTATGTTCTATGTTCTATATGTTGCTGTCGAGATGAACAAGTAAAACGATGGAGCAATGGCTGTGGCTTCTCAGACAAGTTACATTTTCTTCCTCTCTGAGCTGAAACATATAATAATGTTACCCGAACACCAACATGAACCATGTAATGTCTGGTTAAACATTCCCCTGACATACTCCGTCCCTGTTACCTGCTCCATTTAGGAGTGATTTGTAATTTATCATTTGTAAATACTTTTATGTGTGGCATCATAATTATTGTACAATAAATTCATGTCTTCAAAGTACTGTGTTAAAATGCATATATTGTTTTATTAAATTAAATCCTTAGTTTTATTCTCTCATTCCTCAGCTACGCCCAGTACACTTTCCTCAGGGCCCTTTATGGTTCAATGTGAACATCTCTTATTCTCAGGCCTGAAGTGCCCTGACCTTGGAGAGACCATGAGGGGCATGAATATGGTTATTTTCCAAGGGCAGAGGAGTCCAAACCAGAGGGCATAGATTTAAGGTGAGAGTGGCAAGATTACAAAGATTCCTGCAGGGGTAACTTTTCTGTAAAGAGGGTAGTGTGTGAACGGAATGAGCTGGCAGTGAAAGTGATGGAGGCTGTTACAATTATAACATTTAAGAGGCATTGGGCATGTGAATAAGAACCATTTAGAGGATTATGGGTCTATGCTGGCAAAGAGTACTACATCAGATTGGAATATCTGGTCGGTGCAGATAAGCTGGACTGAAGGGTCTGTTTCTGTGCCGTATGACACTATGATTCCATCAGGCCTTCATTCTAGCAAGGAGTAAAGTGAAACATCAGTGAATAGCTTCTAAAACAATTGCATATTTTTCTTTCAGTTTAGGGGTTCATTACGAGAGACAATACCTCAGATGTAGTCTTAGAATTGTCATGTACAAATGCAGTAATGCATCCTAATGATTATACCCAATAGCCTTTGCATAAAACAGCAAGATTCGATACCCTTTTCTAATTATTGGCTGAATTTGATGACTAGGTTTACGTGGATCATGTACCGGAATGCACTAATCCTTCTGTTCCAATGAGTTTTACAATTTTCTCTCCATTTAAGTAGGTTACTGTTATTTTCTCTGTTCAACACAGCACTGATTTCTCTTAACCCACATTATGCTGTTTTCTGCCAAGGTTTTGCTCACTAACCTCCCCGTCTGTATACATTGCAGAGTTTCCATGTCCAGTTAAATGACTATCTTGGTGAATGAGCTACCTGAGCTCCAAGCCAATCAGTCCTCTCGTCCACGTCATTATTATAGATTGTAAATAGTTGATAATCTCACACTGCCCCCCGAGGAACTCCAACACAGTTACAACTTTACAACCTGAATATCCCGAATGTTTATTCCCTGATAGTTAACTGGATTTCCCCTGTTGCTGGTCAGCAGGCTAGAAAGGTTGGATGGCCTCATTCTACACTGTGTAATGTACTTAGCGAGTTGAATGATGACTTCAATCTATTGATGCGTAAATCCTTAGAGGACAGAATGATCTCCTTCTGTCTCATTATAACGATGCTGACAGGCTGAATGGAATCTTTCTTTACCTCTGTAACATTACGGAGTGCTTGACAGAACAACACATGTGTTAGGAGCAGCAGCTGGCCATTCACCCCCTTGAGCCTGTTGCACCATTCGGAATGTGCATTGTTGATGTGATTGTAACTAAACATAATTTTCCTGTCTGTTCCCAATAAACATGGAGTCTCCAGTTCATCAAAGTTCTATGGAACTCAACCTTGAGTGTTTTCTGTAATCCAGTCTTCACTGATCCCCAGGGATGAGAACACCACAGATTACACAATCCTAAAGAGAAAGGAGCATCCCTGCCTCAGGCTGAAATGGAAAGGTCCTTATTCTCAAAATGTGTTCTCCTCAAACCAATCACCACTCTTTTGATGTATAAGGAGTTGACAATTAGAAACAGATATCGACCACTCAGCCCCTCAAACCTGTCCACATTCCCATTAACTCTCCTAAACCAAATACATATCAAATTCAGTCTCCACTGACCTCATGGAAAGACAGTTCCAGGAAAGATCATATGAGCAATGAACACTGGAGTAGAATGAGGCCATTCAGCCCATCTTTTCTGCCATGACATTTGATCACGGCTAAAATATTTATGAACCCCATTCTCCTGCCTTTTCCAACTAACCAATGATAACTTATTATCTAAAAATTAATTAATTTTCTCTGCGCATTCTCCCTGTGTCTGCGTGGGTTTCGTCCAGGTGCTCCAGTTTCCTCCTACAATCCAAAACAAATGTGCAGGTTAGGTGAATTGGCCATGCCAAATTGCCCGTAGTGTTAGGTGAAGGAGTAAATGTAGGGGAATGGGTCTGGGTGGGTTGCGCTTCAGCGGGTCAGTGAGGACTTGTTGGGCCGAAGGGCCTGTTTCCACGCTGTAAGTAATCCAATCAACTATTCTAAAAAAAAGTATATATCTCTGTATTAAAGATCGTGTGTGCCTGTATATGGGGTTATGTTTGTGTGTTTGTGTGTAAATGTCCATATCTACGTTGTATCTCTGTGGGTGTGTGTTAGTGTCAGTATTTCAGTTTGTGTGTACCTCTGTCTGCATCTCTGTGCAAAGTTGTTTTTGAAGTAAATAGATTGAACTTGGAATCAAAGTCTTCCTCCCCTTCTCTCTCCGTCTGTCCCTGTTGTTCATAGAGTGCATCGAATTGCTACAGTGTGGAAACAGGCCCTTTGACCCAGCAGGTCCACACTGACCCTTCGAAGAGTAACCCACTCAGACCCGTTCAAATGCTATCCTACACTTACCGATGACTAATGCCCCTAACCTACACATCCCTCGGCACTATGAACAATTTAGCATGTCCAATTCACCTAACATCCACAACGTTAGACTGTGGGTGGAAACCAGAACACCCAGAGGGAACCCACGCAGACACAGCGAGAATATGAAACTCCACACAGACAGTCGCCTGAGGGTGGACACGAGCGCGGGTGCCTGTTGCTGGGAGGCAGCAGTGCTCGCCTCTGAGTTTTGTGATTAGATTCATACAATACCTCCCTCTGCTGGACTACCCACACCACTGCATCGGTGTCACAGTTTTTAACTCTGAGAAGATAATAAATCCTTTGCTGTGAATCTGTCAAATTGCATGGCCGTTTGATTTTTCAAATAATTCAAAGTTTGTGCGAAGATTTGTAGCTCGGGTGCTCGTTGCTGTGGTTCTGTTCGCCGAACTGGAAGTTTTTGTTGCAAACGTTTCGTCCCCTGGCTAGGCGACATCATCAGTGCTTGGGAGCCTCCTGCGAAGCGCTTCTTTGATGTTTCCTCCGGTATT
>NW_025212472.1:0-13594 GCF_004010195.1 Chiloscyllium plagiosum | reverse complement strand
AATGTAGTGTACAAAATGCCATGCAAGGACTGCACAAAACACTATATAGGACAAACAGGAAGACAGCTAACAATCCGCATACATGAACATCAACTAGCCACGAAACGATATGACCAGCTATCCTTAGTAGCCACACACGCAGACAACAAGCAACATGAATTCGACTGGGACAACACTACTATCATAGGGCAAGCCAGACAGAGAACAGCCAGGGAATTCCTAGAGGCATGGCATTCATCCACAAACTCCATCAACAAACACATCGACCTGGACCCAATATACCAACCACTACAGCGGACAGCTGAAACTGACAACCGGAAGCGGCAGGGACAGACCACTATAAACACTGGAGGAAACATCAAAGAAGCGCTTCGCAGGAGGCTCCCAAGCACTGATGATGTCGCCTAGCCAGGGGACGAAACGTTTGCAACAAAAACTTTCAAATAATATTTTTGGAAGCACAGAGCAGTTTTGTCTGATACTAAACAATGTTGTTCCTGGACCAATTTTGGGACTTTTCAATACTTTCTCACATAACTTTTAAGCATTGCAAGTCACAGAATGAGAAATCAATTCATCTCATCTCCTGACAAAATGGTTCACTTGGAGGCGAGCATTTCTATTCTGACAGACCTAAGTATATTTGCAACCCTCCACCTACCAGCATTGTGTGTGTGTGGGGGTGGGGGGTGGAGGGGGTTGGGGGAGAAGATGTACGTGTTGATGGTGTTGTCAGTTTGGATGGTGCTTTGAGCTGCTGCCCTCCCTCCCTCTCAGACTGAATTCTCAAAGGTTTTCACTCTCTGCCGCTGTCACTGCAGTAGGATGGGGAGGCTAGCTGATGGAGAGATTGTGTCATTTTAAATGCCACAGAGACTGTCAGACCTGCACCCACGTATTGATATCCACAGAGTCAAATACAGACACACAGGTAAATGGGTGGGGTGGGGAAACCCAGCTTCACCCTTTGTGTCCTATTCCGAGCAGTTTGTCCTGGAATAGGAGACGGTGAAGGATGGAGTGAGGGTGAGAGTGGGTGACCCTGCTGTTAGTGCTGATGTAGGTGGGGCGGGGGGGGGGCGGAATCGTGACGTGTACAGAGGGAGTCAGTCAACAGTGTTGTATCCATCCAGTGCTATTAGTGAGGGAGATATAGTAGAGGGGAAAGAAAAAGAGAGAGAGATGGTGCTGCATGCTGGGTGGTGAGCCCAGACCATGCTTGCTGTGTCTAGTGGTCTGCCCCCCTCTGTACTAGCCCATCCACCAGAACCTCCGTGCCCCTGTCAACAAACCATGGTGTAATTGCCCCTTATCTGCCATGGTCAGGATAAATTGTGCAGGGCAGTGCCAGCCTAAGAAAGCTCAACCATGTGCCGATTGGCCTTTTAAAGATGGCACCAGTGCCAAAGATCACGGAATACCAAGGGGCATGCAGGTGATGGTGATTACCTCCAACTTTGATGGGTGGGAGAATCGGGCTGGCATTGAATGAGAGGGACTCCATGGGGTGGGGTGGGTAGTTAATGAGGAGAGGCCAATAAGATAGCACGAGGAATCTAGCTCAGCATCGTGCAGACAATCCCTCTGTCACACTCAATGAAAATGGCACTAAGACAAATTATTGTTCGATTCAAACCAGTGAGCTGAAGACTCTGCTGACCCCAATCCCAGTTACAACGCTGCAGCTGCTTGACTAATGCCCTCCATCACAGAGAAGGAGCAAAACGAAGCAGGTCTAAAACTTAAAGTTCTAAATTGTTGAAAACCAATTTTGATGATATTAACTAAGAATTTTCCAAATACGATTGGGATAGATATTCTCAGAAAAGGGGGTCAGTTGGGAAGTGGGAAGCCTTCAAAAATGAGATGTCAGGAATACAGAGACATTATGGCCCTATTAGGGTGAAGGGTAAGGCTGGTATGTGTAAGGAATGCTGGAGGATTGGAGAAGTTGAGGTTCTGGTCACGGATAAAAGGGAAGCGTGTGTCAGGTATAGACAGCAGGAATTGAGGGTTGTTTTCTTAATTCATTCACGGGATGAGGGTGTCCCTGGCTAGGCATGCATTTATTACCCATCCCTAATTGTCCAGAGGGCAGTTGGCAGTCAACCACATTGCTGTGTGTCTGGAGTCACGTGTAGGCCAGACCAGGTAAGAATGGCAGTTTGTTTCCTTAAAGCGTGTCAGTGAACCAGATCGATTTTTCCATCAATCGGAATGGTCATCATTAGCCTCTTAATTCCTGATTGAAAGTGAATCACGAGAAGAGTCGGAAGGCAACAAGAGTATACTTGCGGGAAATTTGGAGCATATAAAGGGGACATGTGATAGCTTTGGCAAATAGAGTTAAGAAGACTCCAAAGGAATTCTACAAATACGTCAAGGACAAAAGAGTAACTGTGGAGAGAATAGGACATCCTTAAATATCAGCAAGGCTGCCCATGTGCAGAACCACAGGCAATGGGGGAGGTACTAAACAAATTTTTTGTATCAGTGTTTACTGTGCAGGAGGATATGGAAGCTATAGAAATTGGGAAAAAAGTAGTGACATCTTGGAAAGTGTCTGTATTACAGAGGAGCTGCTGGAGGTCTTAAAACATGCAAAGGCAGGAAAATATCCTGGCTTTTATTAGATGTACACTAGAACTCTGTGGGAAGCTAGGGAAGTGATTGCTGGACACCTTGCTATCATTAATAGCCACAAGTAAAGTGTTGGAAGACTGGAGGTTGGCTACGTGGTGCAACTACTTAAAGGATTTAAGAAGGGTAATAAGGAAAAGTTAGTGAGCCTGACGTCAGTGGTGGGTAAGTTGTTGGAGGGAATTATGAGTCATTGGATTTTCACGCATTTTGAAAGGTGACGACTGATTAGGGAAAGTCAACATGTCTTTGTGCAAGCAATATTGTGTCTCACTGACTTGACTGAGATTTTTTTGAAGAAGCGACTAAAAAGATTGAGATACAGTGGTGTACATTGTCGATATGGACTTCAGTAAGGCGTTGAATAACATTGTGCATGGTCATCTATTTATCAGGGTTGGTTCATATGAAAGCCACGTGGGTACAAAACTGGCTCAAAGGTAGGAGGCAGAGGGTGAAGGTAGAGGGTTGCAATATCCTGGCAAAAGTTTTTCAATGCTCCCCATGCTGGGCAGATAATCCAGTTTATTGAGTAATCCATTAGCACGGCCTACACAGCTCTCCATATTAGCCGTTACCTTACCCCACTTTATGGTGTCTGGGCTGGTTCTGTGAAGAAGATTCAGAATTTGAAGCAATGGACCATTCTAGCGGACCTGGCAATGTCTCCATTCAATGTTTGCTTTCTTGGGATTGGACCCACCATTGTCTCCCTTATCCCGTTATTCCAATCCCTCATCTCCTTTTCCATATTTTCAGCAAGTTATCAGTTAATAAATTATTTGCTTTTTTTCTGTATCTTTCCTTGACCTTCGTTTTTGACTCCCTCGTGCATCGAGTGCTGGCATTTTGAAGCTCAGAAACATTGAAATGGTGTGTGTCAGGCTGCTGTTTACTTCCCAATGTGTCCCATGGACAGGAGTTTTCCAGCAGCTCTGACTCACGTGTTTGAAACTTGGTATGGGCCTGCCCACGGAACGCCTCTGTTTGTCTCTCTCGGTTGATCGTGCGGTCAGTAACACGAGGAAAATCCTCGAGTATAATTATTAAGGAACAGGCATCTAACTTGTGGCTGAGGGGCTTCTGTCTGACTCCTGTTATTGAAAAGTTAGTGGAGGGGCTGGGGATGGTTTGCTGGAGGTTGTGCTGTGAGCTGCGTCAGACATTCAGGGAGACCTGAGGATTTGCTGACCCAACTCGGGATGGAGCATGGGGACTGTAGTTACTGTAGCTGGATCTGTAACATGGACACCAAATGGGGCAGATGCTGCAGAGAGGTGACGCTCTGAATCCACGGAGTGTGTGTGTGCGTGGGGTGGGGGGGGAAAGGGATGTGCTGTATTTGTCTGTGTTTTTGCCTGGACAAGCACATACTCTCACTCTCCCCGTTACATACACTGATGGACACTCTCCCTATCCACTCCACACACACAATCTCACTCTCCCTGTCTCACATGCGCACTCCACTCTGTCACAGGCACGCATGCACACACAGCCTCTCTCTCTCACTCCCGTACTCTCACACACAATCCCCCTCTCTCTCTCGCACGTACACACAGTTTCTCTCTCTCTCCCCCCTTCACACAGACACGCCCCCCTCTCTCGCACATACGCACACACATGTATGCAAATATAAATTTGCGGGGAGAATTTGCATTTGACCATTTGTATTTGCAGGTGCATTTTATTTTGTTCCAAAAACATACAATTTGTATTCAGTCAGTCAATGTGATATTTTATAAACTCCTAATTTGTAAATAAAACCAATCTGACTCCAGGTGAGGACACAGACAGCGTCCAAACAAGGTGTCATACATTGTCTGACCGCAAGTGTTACTTCATTTACCTGAAAGTATCTCCAGGCAGTGACTCGAAATAAATTCTGCGATTTGCATAATAATCAATCAAATTTGCATCCCCATTCTAACTGATTAAGTATTTAAGAGTCATCTCAGTTGTGTGGACAATTCATGTGCACAAGTTGCACAACCCTTTCATCTTTTCCTTATAACTTCTGTGTTTAAGGTCTTCCTCTCTCTTACACCTGATGAAGGAGCAGCGCAATGAAACCTTGTGTTTACAAATAAACCCATTGGGCTCTAACCTGGTGTCATTTGATTTTTGACCTTGTCCAACCAAGTCCAAAACCAGCGACTCCATATCATAGTTTTTACTGGTTAGCTAATCCTCTCCCCCAACAAGTAAGGTGTGGACATGAATTGATGGGTTTCTGAAGAGAATATTGACAAGAATTATTAGAGTGGACTGTCAAAGGAAAAGGTAAGAGTAAACAAGAGCAGCTTCATTGCAGTTTGAACCCAGAGGAAGGAGAATAGAGAACAGAGCAATAGCAGATTGCTATGAAGCAATTATTTCAGTTATGTCTTCACAGAAGAAAAGAAATCAAATCTTCCCAGCAAGACTGGAAAGCCTAAGTCTCAAGAGAAAAAGAATGAAATTAATAAATAAATGCTTTGGGAGAAATTATTGGGACTGAAAGTATGGTTGAATTTAGAATAGAGATGGAAGGTGAGAAGGTAAATTCCAATAACAGGGTCCTATGCTTAAACTAAGTAGACAACAATAGGATGAGGGAAGAGTTGGCTAAAGTTAACTGGAAGCAAATACTTTACGGTGGAACTGTATATGAACAGTGGATGGCTTTCAAACCAATTTTTCCAAGTGCTCTGCAACAGCATATAACAGTGAAATGGAAGGACTGTAGGAAAAATGATAAGCTGCCATGGATGTCTCAATAAATAAGGGAGGCTATCAAATTAAAATAAATGGCATAAATAATGGAAAAGACCAGTGCAAAACTAGAAGGTTGGGAAAACTTTAAAGGTCAAAAGAGCAACAAAAAAACTATCAAGAAACATAAAATAGATTATGAGAGTAAACTACCTCAGAGTATAAAGACAGATAGCAAAAGATTCAATAAATATATAAAACAAAAAGATTGGCTCAGGTAAGCATTAGTCGGTTAGAGGGTGAGAAAGGGGTTTCAGTAATGTGATATGAGGAAATGGCCGAGGAATGGAACAGCTATTTAGTCGGTCTTCACAGTGAAGGACACCAATAACATGCCAGTAATTGTCAAAGGGAGGAATGTAGGTGAGGACCTGGAAACAACCATTCCCACGAGAGAGATAGTGTTGGATCTAAAGGTAGGTAAGTCTCCAGGACCTGATGCAATGCATCCCAGGGTACTAACAGAAGTGGTGGGAGAAATAGCAAATGCATTTGTGGAAACTTTTCTCAATTCACCTGACTCTGATGCAGTTCCAGCAGATTGGAAAACAGGAAATCAGACACCACTGTTTAAAAAGGGAAGTAGGAAAAAAGTGGTGAATTATAGACTGGTTAGCCTAACATGTGCAGTGGGGAAAATATGTCAATCTATAATCAAGGAATAAATAGCATGCATCTAGATTGAAATTGTCCCATTTGACAGACACTGCATTAGTTCATGAAAGACAGGTTATGCTTAACTAATTTACTAGAAATCTATGAAGACATTATGACCACGGAGACCCAATATAGATGTGGTGTATCGAGATTAACAAAAGGCATTCCATACAGTGCCACCAAAAAAAGCTGCTGTGTAAGGTAAAGATGCATGGCATCACGGGTAATATATTAACATGGATAGAGGATTGGGTAACTAACAGGAAGCAATGAATGGGAATAAATGAGTGATTCTCTGGTTACTGATCAGTGACTAGTGGTGTGCCTCTGGGATCGGTGCTGGGACCGCAATTATTCACAGCTTACATCGAGGTTTTGGAGTTGGGGACCACGTGTAGTGTCTCAGATAGCAGATTAAACTAAAATGAGTGGCAGAGCAAAGTGTGCAGAGGACTGATAAACTTTACAATGGGACATAAATATTTTAAGTGAGTGGGCAAAGGTCTGGAGTACAATTATAATAAATGTGAAGTCATCCATTTTGGTAGGAATACCAGTAAAAATAGACTATTATTTGAATGGTAAAAAATGCAGCATGCATCTGTGCAGAGGGACTTTGATGTCCTTGTGCATGGATCACAGAAGTTGGCCTGCAGGTGCAACAAATAATTAACAAGGCAAATGGAATTGAGTCCTTCATTGTGAAAAGGATTGAGTTTAAACACAGGGAGGTTATGTTGCAGCTGTACAGGGTGCTGGGAAGGTCACACCTGCAATATTGTGTGCAGTTTTGGTCTCCCTACTTGAGAAAGGATGTCCTGGCTACAATAGATGCAGAGGAGGTTCGCTAGGTTGGTTCTGGAGTTGAGGGGGTTGGCTTATGAGGAGAGACTAAGTAGACTGGAATTATATATTGATTAGAATTTGAAATGATGTGGGAGGATCAGATAGAAACATATATGATTATGATTGGAATAGATAGGATTGAAATAGAGAGGATATTTCCAGTAGCAGGCGAAACTTGGGCAAGAGGGCAAAATCTCAAAATTAGGTGGAGCAGAGTTAGCACTGAATTGAGAAGGAACTTCTTGACCGAGAAGGTTGTGAATCAGTGGAATTCCCTGCCCACTGAAATAGTTGAGGCTTTATCATTGAATGTTTTTGAAGCTCAGATAGATAATGTTTTGAGAATTAAAGGAACAATGGGTTATGGAGAGCGGACGGGTACGTGGAGCTGAGGCCATGAAATGATCAGCCCTGATCTTATTGATGCTCATAGATTTTATGTAATGGGTCAACGTGAAATGGGAATCATATTTGAGAAAATGACTGGTTGATACATACGGAGAAGCAATGGATGTAATGCATTTGGATTTTCAGAAAGATCTTGGTACAGACTCTGGCCTAGTCTGCAAAATTAGATGTTACAGGATTTGGGATAAAATATCAACATGGTTTTAGAATAAGAGAGCTGACAGGAAACGGTGAACATGAATAAACCAATATGTTTTGAAGTGGAAGGAACATGGTGTGTCGCAAGGATCGGTGCTTGGGTCTCAGCTGTTCCCGATGCATGTCAAACATTTAGTTGAGGGAATCAAATGCAATATTCCCAAAACTGCTGCAAGCACTAAATGAGGTCGGATTGTATGTGGGTGAGGAGGATGTAGAAAAGCTACAAGGTGATTGCGACAAGTGGAGTGAATGGGCAAATACGTGGCAGATGGAGAGCAATGGGGGTGGATGTGACGGTGTGTATTTTGGTGGGAACAATAAAACAGCAACCTGTCATTTGAAAAGGGATTCATTGAAACATGTTGATCTTTAAAGGAATTTATGTTCTGTCTTTGTTTCTTCTGTGCAGCCCTCCGAGGTCCATGCAGGGCAGTGAGTTCTGAATCCAGAAGTCAATACTGGAATGGCATTGGCACACTGACCAGTGAACCCAACAAGAGGAGAGCTGTAACATTGAAAAGGACCTGGATCTCCTTGTACACCAGTTACTGACAGCACTATTGCAGGAAAGAAAGCAGTTAGGAAGATAAATGTTGTGTTGACCTTCATTTCAGGGAGATTTAAGTCCAGGAGTAAGGGTGTCTTACTGCAGCTGTACAGGGCCTTAGTGACACCCCATCTTGAACATTGTGCAGTATTGTGTGCAGATTTGGTCTCCGTACCTCATAAAAAAACAAACCTAACATTGAGGGCATTCAAAGAGCTCTGCCAACTGTACCAAGTGATCTTTCCAGGACTTAGTAAAGATCACTACATCGTCCAAACAGATTGTAAGGTTTATTAATCAGGCCACAACTCTGTTCATGGGTCTTTGGAATGTGTTGGGTGTGTTGTTCATTCCAAAGGGCATCACTTTGAATTGATACAGTCCATTTAGCGTTACAATTCAGAAATTTATTTTACCGTCTCTGACAAAGGTACCTGCCAGAAACTACGCATCAAGTCAAACTTTGTGGTGTAACTGACTTGTCCAACTTTCTCGATACAGTCTTCCAATGTCGGTATTGGATATAAGTCTGATTTTGTAACAGTGTTGACCTTCTAATAATCCAACCAAAATCATTGAGTCCAATCCGGTTTGGGAACGAAGATAATCGGCGAGCTCCAAGCGCTCTGGCTTGGTTCGATGATGACCTAATTGAGCATAGCCTCCACCTCCTTCTGGACCTGTCTACTTTGAGAGGATTAAGTCAATAGGGATGTTGATTTATCGGAATAGTATTCCATGCGTCTACTTCAGGTACAATGGCATTAGTTCTCCCCGTATGATTCTTACATAAGCCTTCATATTGCAATAACAAACGTTTCAACTGCATTCTATACTCCTGAGGCAGATTGTTTATGAACCTATCCCACTGCTCAAGGACTTCTACATTTTTAACATATTTTGAGGCACATCAAAATCCACACCATTTGGAATTGATTCCTCACTCTGTGGGGCAGAAACTAGAACCTGTACTTCAATTCTTTCCCTCCTGTACTTTTCCGGAGGGCACACTAATTTATACGCCACATGAAGGGGTTTCTGAATGTGGGAATTGGTGACAGAGGTCCTAGTTTCATTACTGCCTGTGGCCTACCTGCTATTTGGCATGTATGACACGTATGCCAGAAATTAACCATATCTTTGTGCATTCCAGGACAATAAAAATGTTTTTGTCCCTTAACCTGAGTCTTTTGTACCCCTCAGTGACCTCCCATAGGTAGTTCACGTGCTACCTGTAACACTTCCTGTTTCTATGCTACCGGCAACACAATCTGGTGCACTTCAGCACTCTACCCCTCTGCACTAACCTGCTGTAGTCTCCATTTCCATCCTGGGATTCTATATTTCTGATAATAATCCTCAGGAATAACTCTGCCTCACTTTTAGAGTACGCATCCACATATATATCTTTTACCATCTTGCTTGTCTGTTGCAAATCCCTTCACCTTTCAGGACTAAACACCTTTGTCTGACCCTCTGTTTGATCATGTTTTCCCTGCACCATTACGTCAAACAGGATGTCAGCTAACAGAACCTTAACTCCTTCATTGTTGTCTTTAGTTTGTGCTTCCTGCTGTGACTTATGATAGTGGGATCTGGTTACTGTACAGTCTGGGAAAATACCAGTATATTTCTGTTTTAATTCCTCCGTTTCCTGATCTTCTTGGGCTTCTCCACAACTAGGGGTATCGCTCCCAACTTGGACCCTGCTAAATCATTCTCGAGAACAAACCGGATTCCTGGAACTCACACTCTGTCAGTCACTCCCATGGTTACTTCCCCAGACTTGAGGAGGCTTTCCAACCTCATCTTATGGAGAGGAAAGCTGAATGTCTGTCCATCTATCCCACGAATTATAACACTCTCGGGTAACAGATCAGAAATACTGCAAAGTTGCTCATCTCTTACTATTAGAAACTGGTTAGATCCTGTATTTCTCAAAATTATAACTTATTCTCATTCTCCCCCTGTTGTTTCTGAGTAAATATTACTCACAGATGCAAATTCCTTATAGAGATTAGGTACTAACTCCATACCCAGCCTCTGCCTATACTGTGCAATTTCCTGCAGCTCTTCGGTTCCTGTTGGGGTTTCCTTTAAGACTTTCAGTAATGCCACTGGCTTACCTTCTTTTACCACATCTTTTCCCACAGTCCCTTTCTTAACGATCAGCACTGTGACCAGACAAATCCCTTCTTATGGCAGTGAAAACACTGCCCTTCTGAAACCACCGGCACTGTAGCTTTCTGTGCCCCACTCTATTAAGTGAAAGCACCTGAGGCCTTTTTGGCATCTTCTTTAACCTGTGGTAAACTCTTATTCTCTACTGTTTCTTTTACAGTGTAGCATCTCCACATCTCTCAAATGCAATCCTTCACAGGACGAAATTCTGGCTGGAAGCTTGTCTTATGCAGCAACATGTATTCATCTGCTAATTCTACTACCCCTCTCAATTTCTGAACTTTCTGTTCCTCCACGTGAATTCTTATCATCTCTAGAAGTGAATTTTTCAATTCGTTCAGCAGAATAATCTCCATTAGAGCCTCATAGGTCATATCTATTTTTAAAGCAAGCATCCATCTATCAAAATGCCTATGTTTAATTATTTCAAACTCAACATAAGTCTGACCTGATTACTTCTTTATGTTTCTGTACTGCTGTCTATATGATTCTGGTACCAATTCGTGAGCACTTAAAACAGCTTGTTTGACGTCTTGAGAATCTCATGACCCTCATCTGACAGCGGAGAAAATACCTCACTCGCCCTTCCTACCACTTTAGTCCGAACTAGCATTCCCCATAAATCCTTGGACCACTCCAAATGCCTAGCCAATTTTTCAAATGAGATAAAGAAGGCATCAACATCTTTCTCATTAAAATGTTGCAGAGTATTGACATAGTTGCATATAACACGACCATCTCTTTTAATCTCCATCTTTTCAATGTGACTTTGCTGACTAAATCGCAACTTCTCAAGTTCAAATTCTCTCTCTTTTTGGTCAGCTAAGAACCTTCTCCTTCTCTCTCTGTGTTTCTCTCTCTGTTCTGTCTTGCTTTCTGTTTCTTCTCTCTCTCTCTCTCTCTTTCTCTCCCTTTATTTATCTTTAAACTGCATTTTCCTCAATTGGAATTTACGTTCTGTTTTTCTCACTCTACTGCACTTGTCTGTGTTTCTGACACACCTTAGAGTGTGAGAAGTTCCCGGACAATTTCAGCTTTACTTTTGTCCTTGGTTAAATCCAAACCCAACTTCCTTGCTAATTCTAAAAGTTTGGCCTTTACCTTTCCTTCTTAGATTTCGTGGCAAATTTGAGAATGATCTACAAACTCCTCTTAACTTTTTTAACAGCCATTTCTCTCACTTTTAATTTAAACAAACACAAGTCATCGGAATTAAACTAGTTGTCTCACTGACGTTTTATTTAACGATCTCAGACACGAACGTGCAAATGTTTAAATATACTTTGTTTTCCTTTCATCCCTCAAATCTATACAAATCTGCTCAAATCTCAGACTGGATCTATCTAAACCTGTTCATAACGTGGACGAAAGCCCCCAAGCTGTCACGACACAGGGTTAACCCCTCTCCTAATTTAAACCAGCCACACAGAAAAAGTTCACCTCATGCCATAATCTGTTAAATTTTGAGACGCAAAGATCCACTTACAGAGGTCACAATTAAAAGTAAAATTAACAATTTTGTTATTTAAGTCCAACAGAGAATAATAAAACAAACAACTATTTAGAACTCCCTTTGGTTAAACGTATCTTTGACCTCCCACTCTACAATACTGGTCCAATAAAACAAAAAAAACGAATAAGGTTTACAAAAAATAACACATTTCAAAACCAGTCAGCTTTGTCGATTCTCCGTTTATACTTTCCCCTGTAGAGCTTTATCTCAGTTAGCATCGATGTTCTGCTATGCAAACCTCTTATGGACAGGTACCTTTCAGAAAGACCTTCAACTCGCAGTCTATCTTTCTGGATGTCCTTGGCAGTTCTCCCCATAAATGTTCAAAATGTCCAGTTTTATACCTCTAAACATCGGACCATTTCATTGATTTTGAAGTCATCAAGTATTTGAAACTCAATTTGATTTCAGTTTGTTGGGGCAAAATTTAAACTGGCCGAATTTGAATTGGTTTCATGGCAACTCAGCTATTGATTTCACAGTCAAATGTTACATTTAACTTCTTTCAGACCACTTTGTGCCAGCTTCCAATCTCTCTTAAACGTAACATACATCTCTACACCTCCATAACAGTAACTTTTATCTGCCTTGCATAGCTTTCCATAAATTTGATCAACTTAGTAAGTTCACATGATAGTCTTTTCTGTTCCAAAAAGCCCCATTTTCTCTCATCCTTCCTTTACCTAAATCCTTCTTTCCAGTTATCATTCCAATTACTTACATTGTTACTGGTATTCTTTGAAAAAGAATTACATTGTGTGTATGCGTGTGTGTGTGTGCTTGCATATGTGTGTATGTGTGTGTCTATGTGTGTATGCATATGCGTGTATATGTGTGTATGTGTGTGTGCGTTTTATGACTAATTCCCTGTAATTGGACTGAGATGAAATAATGCAATGTTATCACATTCCCATATGAAAGAGTAAATGTGCAACGTTTCCAAGCTTTCTGATATCAAAGAAATGTAAAAACCTCCTTTATTCATGGATTGAAAATGTGTCCATAGACAGAATAGCAATAATGTAATGAACCTTTACAGCGATCATTGACCAAATAATTAGTTTTCTCTTGAGAGTTTAAATTCACCTTGTTTTTTTTTCAATTGTGTGTTTTTATCAATATGCAATCAACATCGGTGACAAAACCAGAAGATGCTGGAAATACTCAGTAGTTCTGTCATTATCTCTTGTGAGAAAGCAGATTCAACATAATGTAGAGGAATGGGTCTGGGTTGTTTGTGCTTTGCCAATAGTGGTCAGCGATGTGCCGCTTAGGTGCATGAGTCAGGGGTAAATGCAGAGTAAAAGAGTAGGGGAATGGGTCGGAATGGGTTACTCTTCAATGGGTCAGCGTGGACGTGCTGTTTGAAATGGCCTGTTGTCCCACTGTAGGGATTCTATGATTCTATGATTTCTTCATAAAAAGGGTGGTCAGCGCCAGGATCAAGAATGTCTCCGAGCATGCTCAGGGCATATTGAAGTGGGAGGGTAAACAGCCAGCGGTCATGGTTCACATTGACACCAATGACATCGGTAAGAAGAGTGAAAGGTTGAAAGATCCTGCAAAGAAAGTTAAGGGAGTTAGGAGTGAGTTTAAAAGCGGGATCTCCAGGACTATATTCTTGGGATTACTCCCCGGGCATCTGGAAGTGAGACAAAGAAGAGGAAGATAGTCGCGTTGAATATGTGGCAAAGAGCTAGTTTGGGAGGAGGGTTTCTGATTTTTGGATGATTCCGATTGCGTTCAGCGCAGGTGGGAAGTGTACAAAAAGGAAAGTGTGCACTTTAACTGGAGGGGCCCCAACGTCCTGGAAGGGAGGTGTGATCAGATTTAAGCTAATGATACAGGAG
>NW_025212471.1:25857-26894 GCF_004010195.1 Chiloscyllium plagiosum | reverse complement strand
CCAGTTCACGTGTGTAGTAGTGTGAGATAGATATTCTTGCAATTGACAACAGCAGATATTATTGAACATAACTATATACAGAAGATGATTTGAGAAGACTTTGAACATGGAGCTTTACAGATAGTGTCTAGTTTCTTCATGATCTGACATGGTTATGAAATAACTCCCTTTTGCACATGCTGAGTAGCTATTCTTAGAGTAAATGTACCATTCCTTTTACAGACTGGTGGCAGTGATACTCAAATGTTTTTAACACTGTATAAAATACTTAATTCACTGGAATGTTAAAAAAGCTTTGAAAAATATTAAACTTCAAACTGATTTCTTTGAAAGTAATCACTAGTACAAATAGTTTTGTTTATTTCACCAATTATTTAGTCTGACACTAATATTTTTGTTTTGCCTTTAGGATCAGATAAAGGAACAAATTTATTATCAGCGGTTTTCTGATGAGAAAGGATCCCCACAGATACCTTGGCAACTTAGGATGCATGATTGTCAGCAGCCTTTGATATTTAACCCTCTGCATGCTTTTAACCATATTGGCACCAAGAGCTTCAACCAGGTAACTTTCACAATAAAAAATACTGTAGAATGAAAAGGTATATTAATTTTATTGGTTTGTTATTAGTTATTTAATAACTTTTACAACATATATTTGTGCTTTACATGCCATAACCTTTTGCATTAAGTCTGCCCAAAGTCTGGTGCTGGATGTGCTTACAGGTCTTATCAAGTCAATTTCTTTTTCTTTTTCTTTTTTTTTTTGGGGGGATTTTTTTTTAATAGATATTTTTATTAGAAATTTAACATTTTTACAAGTTTACAAAAATAAACAAAACTCTCAGATATAAACATTGATATACAATTAGCTCAAATATACAATAGCCAAAATTTGACAAAAAAAACCCAAACAACAAAAAAAACCGAAAAGAAAAAAAAAATAAACAAAACTCAACTATCTACTAATCTAACCTACAACTAACCAGAGCGTATATTTAAGTCTCTTACATGCTCGGAATGTGTTAACATCAGAT
>NW_025212471.1:5917-12630 GCF_004010195.1 Chiloscyllium plagiosum | reverse complement strand
GCACGGGGTATGGTTTATGGTGGTTAGGGGGTGGGAGCTGCAGAGAGTAGGGAGGGAGTGGGAAGCTGTGCCTGGAATTGGCTCGGAGCAGGATGAACGTCTGTGGGTCTAACAGCAACAGCATTGAAAAGGCAAACAGTTAGCACGTTTAAAGACGCAATTTTAATCCTTCCGGGTTGGGAGACAAGCTGCCCATGGCTCTTGCCGAACCGGGATTGGCTGGGATTCTCTCTTGCTGTGCCGGCTATATAAATGCAGGTTGTTGCTGGAGGTTCAGCACTACTTTGTGTTGTCAGGTACCACTTTGCTGACCTCGCGGGCAGTAACGATGCAGCGGGCGTGGACAGTGCAGAGATTCTGAGCGTGGAACCCGTCAGCAGTGGGCAGCTTACACTGCAAGATCCCAGCAGCGCCTGGTTCCTCTCCGGGAGGCAGCAGGTGGCGAAGTTCAACGAGGGGGTACGTGGCAGAACGCCGGCCCACCAGGCCCCAAACCCCAGAAGGGGATATCAGGGATGAATGACCAAATCAGTGGGAGGCATGGTGGCTCAGTGGTTAGCACTGCTGCCCCACAGCACCAGGGACCCGGGTTCGATTCCAGCCTCGGGTGACTGTCTGTGTGGAGTTTCTCCCTGTGTCTGCGTGGGTTTCCTCCGGGTGCTCCAGTTTCCTCCCACAGTCCAAAGATGAGTAGGTTAGGGTGGATTGGCCACGCTAAATTACCCATAGTGTTAGGTGCATTTATCAGGGGTAGATATAGGGTAGGGGAGTGCGTCAGGGTGGGTTACAGTTCGGAGGGTCGGTGTGGACTTGTTGGGCCGAAGGGCCTGTGTCCATATGGTAGGGCATCTATCTAATTTTTTAAAAAAAGAGGAATGTTTGAAAGGAGGTGTGGGGGGCACAGGTCCAACTGCAAATGGTGGAGTCATTAAAACTGTGGGGTTGCTAAAGGCTGGGATTGAAGGTGGGCAGGGAGCCTAGAAGGTGTGGGGTCAGAGACTACAGAGATCAGCTGGAGGTGTGGAAGATGGTGTGGCAACCAGGGATTGGAGGATGAGAATGAGCTTTTATATCAGACACTGCTGGTGCGGGGGCTAGGGCTGTACAGGGACTTGAATAAGTGAGCATTGTGGGACAGCAGAGTTTGTGTCGATCTCTGAGCTTGGGAGAGCGTTTTAACACTGAAGTCACTAAGTACAGCTACAGTGACCATCTGTTGGGAACAATGTGATTTGTCTGTTTTGTCTTAATCTACTTCTGTCTTTTTTATTTTGTAACAGGCAAGGAATACTGTGACAATTCACCTGGCCCTGTTCAGACTCCCACAGTACTCCACTGATATCCTCATTACATTCAATGATCCGACAGTAATCAGGTACTTGATCACTACCGAGTTTGGAATGAGAAGGGTTGCAGAAGTAACAGAAATCTTTTTTTTCTGCCCAGAAACCTGTTTCCTTTTCAAGTATTTCTTCCTTTGTCGAAAGTTCCTTTTGAACCTGCTCCCACTGATCTTTCATAGACCATAGAACAGTACAGCACAGTGCAGGCCCTTCGACCCTCAATGTTGTACTGGCCTACTCTAAGATCAGACTAACTGACATGCCCTTCATTATACTGCTCTCCATGCACTTATCCAAGAGTTACTCAAATGTCCCTCATGTCTCTGACTCTACTCCCACCGCTGGCAGTGCATTCCACACACCCACCACTCTCTGTGTAATGAACCTCCCTCTGACACCTCCCCTAAACCTTCCTCCAATCACCTTAAAATTATACCCCCTCGTGATAGCCATTTGCGCCCAGGGAAAAAGGTCTCTGGCTATCCACTCTATCTATGGCTCTCATCATCTTGTACATGTATATCAGATCAACTCTCATCATTTAGGGCGACACGGTGGCTCAGTGGTTAGCACTGCTGCCTCACAGCGCCAGGGACCCGGGTTCGATTCCAGCCTCGGGCGACTGTCTGTGTGGAGTTTGCACATTCTCCCCGTGTCTGCGTGGGTTTCCTCCGGGTGCTCCGGTTTCCTCCCACAATCCAAAGATGTGTAGGTCAGGGTGAATTGGCCATGCTAACTTGCCCGTAGTGTTAGGTACGTTAATCAGGGGTAAATATAGAGTAGGGGAATGGGTCTGGGTGGGTTACTCTTCGGAGGGTCGGTGTGGACTCGTTAGGCCGAAGGGCCTGTTTCCAATCTGTTTCTAATCTAATCTATAAAAAAAATTCCTCCAATGAGAAAAGCCCTAGCTTCCTCAGCCTTTCTTCATAACACGCAAGAGTCTGGGCCCTTCAGGTGGAATTTGAGGATTCCAGTAGTCCATTGAAGAAGAGAAAGTTGGGGAGGACAAGGTTGCAGATTATCGAAGGTCCTCGCCTGATAATCTTCCTTTCACTGAAAAGCAGACAAACTGGCCATTCAGCTGGGTGCTGTAGTTGGGATCTTCCCATGCACTGAGAGCACAGTACATTCGGTTGTGCCAACTCCACAAGGAAAGGTTGAACAGGTTGGGACTATACGAGTTGGGGTTTAGAAGAGTGGGAGGCCATCCTGTGTTATGAAGTTGAAGGCGTGTACCTTAGTAACTCACCAAAGCTCCTTAGACAGCACTGTCACGACAGGTTGGTGAACCCTTCTGTTAACTAAACCAAACACCCAGACAAACTCACCTCACCTCGTAATCTGTGAAAGTATGATTAGATTACTTACAGTGTGCAAACAGGCCCTTCGGCCCAACAAGTCCACACCGACCCACCGAAGCGCAACCCACCCAGACTCATTCCCCTACATTTACCCCTTCACCTAACACTATGGGTAATTTAGCATGGCCAATTCACCTGACCTGCACATCTTTGGACTGTGGGAGGAAACCGGAGCACCCGGAGGAAACCCACACAGACACGGGGAGAATGGGCAAACTCCACACAGTCAGTCGCCTGAGGCGGGAATCGAACCCGAGTCCCTGGCGCTGGGAGGCAGCAGTGCTCACCACTGTGCCACCGTGCCACCCACTATGAGTAACAGAGAACTCCCAACTTCCACTATTTAAAGAAAATAATATCAGTGTATTCCTTAACTCTGAAAGTGACCATTAAACAACAACTATTTACAACTCTAAGCCTCTTTTTTTTTAAAGGCACCGTATATGCTTCAACTTTGTAAAACCTGTTGAAACGTAAGATTCTAATGGGGGGGGGGGGGGTGAGGTGTTTGACAGGGTGGATGCTGTCCCTGATGGGAGAGAATGGAACTAGGGGACGCAGTTTAAAAATAAGGGGTCTCCCATTTACAATGGGGCTGAACAGGAATTTCAGGAGGTCATTGGCCCAACTTACCCGTACCGTCTCGTTTTCACAAAATGAACTAGTCCTGTTTATCTGCATTTGGACCATATCCCTCGAAATGTTTCTTAAACGACAAAGTTAAGCTCGCTACTACCACTAGTTCCAGATCCTCACGCCCCTCTGTGTGAAACTGTTACCCCTCTGGACCCTTTTGCCAGTACTGTTTGGAATTTTTCTCCCCCAGAGAGCATTGGAGTTTGGGTCAACAAATATACTCAAGGCCGTGTTAGGCAGATTGTTGATCGGTGAGGGAATCAAAGGATATGGAGGGATGTAGAAACTGGGGTCGACCATTTGACCTTTCAACCCTGATCCGCCATTAAATATGGTCATGGCTTATCCTGTATCTCAACATTATATTGCCGCACTCTCTAACCCTTTGATGCTATCAAAATCTAAAAATGTTTCTGTCCCATTCTTGGATATATTCTTGGCCTTCTGTGGCAGAGAATTCCACAGTTTGACTGCCCCTTTGAGTGAAGAAATGTTTCTTTGTCTCAGTCCTGAATGGTCTACCCTGATTCCTGAAACGGTGTCCCCTGGTTCTAGAAAAACTCGAGAAAATACAGGCCCAGTTGAACCAGTCTGTCCTTTTGGACAGTGATGCTTTACCCGGATGAGCTTTATAAATCTCCACTATCCTCCCTCTCTGGCAAGTATAACCTCCCAAAACTGTGGTCTCACCAAGGCCCTGTATAGGTCCAGTAAGACATCCCTACTTCTGAACTCTGACCCATTTGCAGTGAAGGCCAAGACACCATTACCTCATTACTTGTTGCACCTACCTGTCTCCTTTCATTGACTGGTGTACAAGAACACCCTTTGTACAGTCACATTTCCCAATTTATCCCAATTAAACAATATTCCTTTCTGTTTTTCACACCAAAGTGTATAACTCCACATTGAGCTGCATCTGCCATGTATTTCCCCACTCACTCCATCTTGTTTAAACCAGTTTGAACCTCTCTGAACCTGCTTCACAATTCACAATCCCACCTAGTTTTGTGTTACCATCAAACTTGAAAATGTTGCATTTGGTTCATTCATGTAAATCCGTGTGTAGCTGGAGCCCAGGCACTGACCCTGCTGAATGCGACCTGCTGCTCAGAAAATGTCCTATTTCTTCCTATTCTTTGGCTCCTGTCTGTCAACGCCAATATAATGCACCTTACCGTGTGTGCTTTAACTTGTTCCACGAAACTCACATGAAGGACATTATCAAAATGCTTCTGAAAATCCAAATTTGTCACATCCACTGGTTCTCCCGTATCTACATCTTCAAAAAATCTCCAGTGGATTTGTTAAGCGTGATTTGCCTTTCATGGCAGACAGGAAAGTGGAATAATGGCCATTATCTAATGGATAGCAGAGCAGGTCCAAGGGGCTGAATGGCCTTCCCCTAATTCAAATGTTGCTATGTTCTAGGGTAAAGTGGAATCGCAGGTAGATAGGATAGTGAAGGTGGCGTTTGCTATGCTTTCCTTTATTGGTCAGAGTATTGAGTACAGGAGTTGGGAGGTCATGTAGTGGCTGTACAGGACATTGGTTAGGCCACTGTTGGAATATTGCGTGCAATTCTGGTCTCCTTCCTATCGGAAAGATGTTGTAAAACTTGAAAGGGTTCAGAAAAGATTTACAAGGATGTTGCCAAGGTTGGAGGATTTGAGCTACAGGGAGAGGCTGAACAGGCTGGGGCTGTTTTCCCTGGAGCATCGGAGGCTGAAGGCATTTGGATGGGTATATGAATAGGAAGGGTTTGGAGGGATATGGGCCGGGTGCTGGCAGGTGGGACTAGATTGGGTTGGGATATCTGGTCGGCATGGACGGGTTGGACCGAAGGGCCTGTTTCTGTGTTGTACATCTCTGTGACTGTATTACGGCGAGCTGGGGTGTCCAAGCTCTCGGGGACTGTGACAATTCTTGGTGCAGTCATTTTCTTTAACTGTGGCTCTCTCGTTTTTCTCTTTCCCTGTCCCGTCACTAGTCCTTTCAGCAGCAGCGTGGGTGGGAGCTCTGCACAGGCAGGAGGTTCCTCTGCCAGCGCTGCCCCCCACTGGACCCTGGAGCAGTTCCGCACCATCATACAGTCCTTCAGCCTCCTGGATCCAACCATCTTCTCCTGAACGCACCTGCCTTGTGGTCAGACCTCACACCGCGGAGATGGCGAGAGTCTCGTTCCTCATCCACTTGCTCACCGATTGAGGCAAACTCTATTGTGGACGGATATGCGGGCGGATTGGAAGTCTTGGAAGGGCACTTTCATCGAAAAAGGATGAGGTATCCATGCTGCTAGATAGTACAGGCCTGCGTAGGAACAGGAGGAGACCACTCAGACCCTGTACGACCTTCCATTGAAATTCATGGCTGGTCTGAGACCTAACCGCCCATACCATCGCTTGCTATATTTCTTTACACTTTTGGTCATCAAAAGGAAAATCTCAGCTTTAAAAATCAACAGTTGACCCTGCAGCAGCGATATTTGTGGAAGAGAATTCCAAGTTTCCATCACCTTCACTTTGTCAAAGTGGTTGCTCCTGAAAGGGCTGGATCTCATTTTCATTCTCTGCCTCTGAGTCTGGGATTTTCCAACCCACCTGAAGCGATTTGTCCCTCTCCACTGTGTTTGTTTCTCTCTATATCTTGAAAGCTTTGAGGACGCCACCCTTTAATCTTCGAAATTCCGAAAGACATACGAGCAGAAATTAGGCCATTCAGCCCATCCAAATCCATGAACTGTTGTAATGCTGCTGTGAAAACAAATAATCAGGGCAGTGAATTGTGAAGCCATGTTTGCAGACTGGTGTCTGTCCATCTGTATTATCGTACTTCACTCTGTTTAATCTCTTATTGATGCTTCCCTTGTCCAGTTTTACTTCTCACAGGTAATCCGGAAGGGTCCGGATCCCACCCAGCTCCAACCTTCCCTGTGGGCTGGTGTTTTCACAGACCCTGGCACTTTCCCAATCACCTCAATGCCATGACCTCAACGCCACCCCCTCCCAGTCGCTCCTTCCTCCTTCACCCTGTGCCCTTGCTCATGCTACGCCCGGCATCTCGTGCCTGATTCATCCCCAGATGGTAGTTTAACACCATCTCTGGCATCAGGGCTGCTCTGTGGATGATGTTAACCCACAGAGCAGCGCTGGTGACCAGAGATGGTGTTAAACCACAGCAGTGCTGGTGACCAGAGATGGTGTTAAACCACAGAGCAGTGCTGGTGCCAGAGATGGTGTTAACCCACAGAGCAGCCCTGGTGACCAGAGATGGTGTTAACCCACAGAGCAGCCCTGGTGACCAGAGATGGTGTTAAACCACAGAGCAGCGCTGGTGACCAGAGATGGTGTTAACCCACAGAGCAGCCCTGGTG
>NW_025212471.1:0-3456 GCF_004010195.1 Chiloscyllium plagiosum | reverse complement strand
CCAGAGATGGTGTTAAACCACAGAGCAGCGCTGGTGCCAGATATGGTGTTAACCCACAGAGCAGCGCTGGTGACCAGAGATGGTGTTAAACCACAGAGCAGCGCTGGTGCCAGAGATGGTGTTAACCCACGAGCAGCGCTGGTGACCAGAGATGGTGTTAAACCACAGAGCAGCGCTGGTGCCAGAGATGGTGTTAACCCACGAGCAGCGCTGGTGACCAGAGATGGTGTTAAACCACAGAGCAGCGCTGGTGCCAGAGATGGTGTTAACCCACGAGCAGCGCTGGTGACCAGAGATGGTGTTAAACCACAGGCAGCGCTGGTGGCCAGAGATGGTGTTAACCCACAGAGCAGCGCTGGTGACCAGAGATGGTGTTAAACCACAGAGCAGCGCTGGTGCCAGAGATGGTGTTAACCCACAGAGCAGCGCTGGTGGCCAGAGATGGTGTTAACCCACAGAGCAGCGCTGGTGCGAGAGATGGTGTTAACCCACAGAGCAGCCCTGGTGCCAGAGATGGTGTTAACCCACGAGCAGCGCTGGTGACCAGAGATGGTGTTAAACCACAGAGCAGCGCTGGTGACATCCATTGCAGGTGCTGAGTACTCTCCTCCTGTTCCTCTGTTAGGTCCCACCGTACTCTGTGTCGTCAGTTTTTTAAAGTCTATGGTGTTTGAAGAGGGCAGTTTGTGACCGTGTGAGGGAGTGAAATTTCCATCTTCCAAAAGCAGGCAGAGGCCCTCTCATTGGGAAAGGCCCTTCCCAAACTGCTGGTTTCACTTTCTCCTGTCTGAAATGTTCAGAACTTATTTGAGTCTTGGTGGGTCGTGCGCTTATCGCCAGGGCTGAAGATACAAGTACCCTTTCTGTAAGGGCCTGAGACCTCCACAACCAACACTCACTCAGGGGCAGCATGGTGGCTCAGTGGTTAGCACTGCTGCCTCCCAGCGCCAGGGACCTGGGTTCGATTCCCGCCTCGGGCAACTGTCTGTGTGGAGTTTGCACATTCTCCCCGTGTCTGCGTGGGGTTTGCTCCGGTTTCCTCCCACAGTCCAAAGATGTGCAGGTTAGGGTGGATTGGCCATGCTAAATTACCCCATAGTGTTCAGGGATGTGTAGATTAAATGCATTAGTCAGGGGAAATGTGGGGTAATGGGTCTGGGTGGGTTACTCTTCAGCGGGGTGGTGTGGACTTGGTGGGCCAAAGGGCCTGTTTCCACACTGTAGGGAATCTAATTCAGAATTCTAATTCCAATTCACTCTGCGTTGGGGTGTGCACCAACTGGTGTCAAACTGTGGCCTTGTGACAGGAGCGATGTTTAGAAAAAAAAACATGCACATCCAAGGACACCGTCTCCAAAACAAGGCAGAGCACACCCGCCTCCCCTCCCCCTCCCCATCTTGCCTCTCTGGTCACTGCATCCCAGTGCTGGTTGTGGGATCTTACTGCCGTGTTTGTACAGCCGTGGCGGTTGCATTTGCGTTTCAGCAGTAATTGGTTGGTCGTCTGGGGTGTTTTGGGCGTTGCAAGGATGCGAAAGGCTCCACGTAAATGCAGGCTCTGTATTCAAAGTGCACAGACCATCAAGTTATTTGTGAAACTGCAGGTACTCTTTCAGTAAAACTGGGAAGGAAATATCCGTACCTGTGCTGCATTTTTTTCAAACGTTCTTTCGTGGGAGCTGAGCTGTAAGCTCAGCGTTTATTACCCGTCCCGAATTGTTCCTTGAACTGAGTGTTTCACTTGGGGGGTAGTTGATGTCAAACCACATGGGTCCAGAGACTTGTGTAGGCCCAGACCAGGTAGGAGTGGCAGATTTCCTTCCCTGAAGTAAGCAAGTGAACCAGCTGGGTTTTTAGAGCAGTTAATGATAGCTTCACGGTAACCATCACCGATTCCGGATTTACTAACTGAGTTTAAATCCAGGGAATTCGAACCTGTGTCCCCAGAGTTTTAGTCCCAGCTCCGGGAGGTGGGTGTGTGTGTGTGGGGAGGAAACCGGAGCAAACCCTCGCAGACACGAGGAGAATGTGCAAACTCCACACAGACAGTCGCCCGAGGCTGGAATCGAACCCAGTCCCTGGTGCTGTGAGGTAGCAGTGCTAACCACTGAGCCACCATGCCGCCCCATTCACCATATTATGAATGATGGGGATCCCAGCACTGATCACTGTGGTAATCCACCCGTTGCTATCTTGAGAATGCCCCTCTCATCGCTATTTTATGAGTTAGCCAATCCTCTGCCCATGGCTAATCCACCCCCAAACACTACGGGCTGTTATTAAGTCGCCAATGTACACTGCTGAAACAGTCACATCACTTCAACAACAAAACACAACCTCACCAGAGGCTTGGAGACCTGCTGCTCTCTGCTCCGGAGCTGGCCAGAGCCACACACCCAATTCGTCCAGAGGGAGCTCCTGCCCTGACCTGGGACTGCAGCTGGAGGGGAGAGAGCTCTGCGTGGTGCCTTTTTGTGTGTGCAAGGAGATCGAACATCGAACAAGTCCCCTGCTCGCCCAGACAGGCCCCTCCCAAAGCAAAGGAAATGCTGATGTGAGGGAACACTTTTAAGTCAGAGATTATTCACCCTTTAGTTGTTCATCTACCGAAGGGCTGCAGAACCGAGACAAGCAGCTGAGGTTCACACACCGTTCAACTGGAAGATGGCTTTTGTTAAAAAAGAAATGCGTTTTGTGGGATGGGAATATTGTAAAGAAAGTGCCAGAATTTGGGTCTGGGCGGGGGAATGATCCCTACCGTTCAGAGTGCAGCATTTTAAAAAGTGTAAACCTCCTGGAACCGCAGGTTAGTGATACAGATTATTAAAGTGTGCAGTGTAACTCCTGGCTCTGACCTGAATGCCTTTAAAGGGGGTTGCGTGGCGGCCTCTCTGCTGGGTGCTGAATGTCCACGCAGCTTTCTGTTTCACAACCAGGGACATTCGTCATGCGTGACAAATACAAGTTGGAAAGGATAACTACAGATGAAAGTGAGCAGTTTTCCGAATCCTGTCAAGACAATACCTGGTGGGCTTAGCTTAAGCTCAGACCCTGCTCTCTCTCTCCCTGAATTATGATGTTGAAAGAAAGGAAAAAAATGTTGTTTATTTGTTTTTGAATGGTGCCCCTAGTTACATAGAACATAGAAGAATACAGCGCAGTACAGGCCCTTGGGCCCTCGATGTTGCGCCGATTTAACAAGGGATTCCAATTCCTTATTAAACCACGGCTTCCTCGCACGACCCTTTCCTTCCTGCCTGACAGTTCTGGACACCCCAAGAGGGGAAACGTCTTACTCACACCCACCCTGTCTATCCATGTGTCTTCAAAGGTGCAGGAAACCCAGGCTTGACTTGCTCGATCTCTCTTCATTGGACACACCCAGCGTCTTGGGAATGCAGTTAGTGAGCCTGCATTGCACTCCCTGTGTGGCAATAATGTCTCTGCGGAGATGAA
>NW_025212470.1:21733-26891 GCF_004010195.1 Chiloscyllium plagiosum | reverse complement strand
TAGGACATGAATGGCATGGATCCAATGGTGAGTCGGAGACTTTTTTCCCAGAGTGGAGTGGTCAGTTACTAGAGGAAACATGTGTAGCGGGCGTGCATTTTAAGAGAGGCAAGTATTTCACAAAAAGTGATGAGTGCCGAGACCGCATTCGGAAAGAGTTGGTGGAAGCAGACACAATGGCAGTATTCAAGACATACCTGGTCGAAAACAAGAGTTGGATCGGAGGTTGAGGGTCATGGTTCCTCGAAGTGAAGACAGTTTATTGGTGACGGACAATATGTGTCAACACAGGCTTGTAGGACCAATAGGCCTATTGCTGTTACTCTTTGTTCTATTTTAGCCAATAATATTATATTTCCTAACTTGCATAAATCTTTCAATTTTCTATTCTGCTCCTTTTTCTGAATTGCCCTAATTGCAGATTTCCATCAGTGAAAACAATTCCTGAACCGCAATGATATTGCCACTATTGTATCCATTATCACTGCAGTAACTACATTTAAACCGTTCAGATCTAATAAGTCAGATCCAAGTGAATGTCAGACTTTAAACTCATTTGTTTCTGTGTAATTGTTCCTTCAGTGATCAAGGTAATTCCCTCCCTTTACCTCTTGATTCTGAATCTTTTTGTTTTGTTGTTTTTACCATGAAACTGGATATTTGTTCAAACTCCCTGCGACATCAGTCTTTCCCATTATTCATGGCCAAATCTCACCATCGAATTAATCAACATTTCAGCTAGCTTCTTCATTTAAATAAGTATTAAAGTCCTTGCTTTCAGTTACTTATTTTTTTATTTGTCATTAACATTCATATTCTTGTTCTCTTAATCACTGTTTGTCATTTGTCAGTTTCTATGTTTTTAATCTCCTCATCGATGTTTGCACAGACGATGATCAATTTCTTTAGACGAGACTTGAATTTGGTAGTTAGCCATTAATGGTACGTTCTTCTCTTACAATCTACACCATTGAATAGTTCCTTGATAAGTATAGCTAAATATTACCTTAACTGTATCCTACTGTTTATCCAATCTCTTACCTCACCTTTTTTTCCATCTCCCACTGAGGTAAACGCTGTCATCACCTTCTTGTGCTTGATCTTCTTTCAGCTTCAGGCACTAGCTTGAAATCCAAGATTTTCAGTTTTACATTGCATATGAAATTCCGGAAAGCTGTGACCAGATTTGTTGAACGAATCATTTACTATATTATTATTGTTGATCCTGTCTCGTTTCATACATACCAGGACGAAAATAGCTTGTTCTTCAGTTGATTCTAGAACGTATTCTTCGAAAAACCCTTATAATTACACCCCATGCATTCAACCATAAGGCTGTAGTTGTCAATTTGATTCCTGCAATCAACGTGAAATTTAAAATTGTAATGACTTATTCGATACCTTTCTTACAAAGTCCCACAATTCCTTGGTTTGTGCTCTCCATCAACGCTCTTAAGAAACACAGGAATGAGACCCACCAGACACTTAGGTTCCTTTCTCATCAGCACACACAGTCATCCAGAAAACCATTTCTCACTATTTCACTGATATGCGATGGTTTTAAACATGAAACAGTGCAGCAAATAAACTAGCCCTTCAGACCACCATGGTTGCGCCTACTATGATGCCTTTCTAATTTAATCTAATCTGATTTCACATGTTCTGTTACCCTCCATATCCTGCCTGTTCATGTGTCTGTCTAAATTTCTCTTAACTTCGACATTGCATCTACTTCTAGCACCTCAACTGGCAGCATTTTCCAGGCATGTGTCAGCCTCTGTGTAAAAAAAAAACACAAATGCTTGCCTCTCGTTTCAACTTTCCATTTTCACATTGAAGCTTATCAAACGAGCTGGCCAAATTCCCTCTGCCTTGTTCGTTTACTTCTTAAACATGAAGGATTCTTGAATAATCAGTTGGATGGTCCCTTCCGTGACCATTTTGGAACCACACCTCTGAAACAACTTTCATGTCATGCACATTGTTTTGTAACTTTTTACATCAACATTTTAAAAATGCTGCACACATTCAATTTCGGAATTCTATCATTAATTCTATCTTTTTACTGAGGACATACGAGTTTTTTCAGTTTGATTTTTTTTCCTGTATCTTTCCATTTTGATTGCATTGGTTCAATTTCTTCCTTCCCTTTCAACTCGCGATTTACATGTCGCTGCAGATTTTTTTTTGGAATTTTCTAAAGTGACAGAAGATAACGATATAATATGTCCACCTGTTCTTTATTTCCTGTTGCTAATCCTACAGTCATACCTTCTAAGGACTCATTGCTCAATGTAAGGTTGAATGCAATGTTATCATTACGACATGAGCTGTTGACTGATTAAACCTGTGGACCGTGAGACAAATAATTTTCATCACAAGAAGGCAATTTATGGAAAAGGATGATATCATTTTACCGTGTTCTTTTCAATAATTGGTTTTAAATTTTAAACGTCATTAAGTTGATCAATCTAGTGCTGGAAGATTCCAATCCACTGACGATGCCTCATGAAGGTGAATTACATTAAACTTTCAGCATTGGATGAATTGTTGGAATTGTATTGTTTGTATTATTTGTACCATTTATTTTGTTCCGTCTCAGAATAAGGAAACAGCTAACTTGAAAATTACCCACTCCCTGTCTGAGGCCCACTGGTTTTGCCTATTAGGTTGTCCATCATGAACTTCTGGCTCTTTCTGGGCAGTGTGGCGGTATCTATTCTGGCTGCAGCCTCAACAGGCACATTTGATTCGAAATTAGATGAAGATTGGAAACATTGGAAATCACAACATGGGAACCAGTACACCAAGGTAAAAGGAGAGTCTGTAATGTGAAGCTCACTCAGAATAGAAATGGTCTGCACACAATTGGCAGAGATTGAGAATATGTAGCTGCAGTCAATGAGAAGTGTCTGTTGAGTGAAGTGACATTCAGAAAATATTGATCTTGAAATTCAATGGGTATTCTCCAAGTTTCTAACTTCATTAGAGAACTGACCAAACACAAAGTGAATCAGTAGCGACTTTGTGTATCTTAATTTACTAGGATCCCGCTGCAGTTCTGTTGGATTTACTACAAAGACCAAAAACCTGCCTCTAGAAGATTAAGATCCATTCATGGTGTTGAAGAGGCAATTGTCAGTGGGCAACTTGGAGACAGAGGGATGGGGAAGCCGTCTGATCGCCCCAAGCGGCCCATTCAATGAAGCGTCTCTTTGCCGACACTGATTTTACTATGCTGGCAGCTTAAGGCAGGTCTCTCACACAACAGGTTAAGAAGGTATATACATGCACAGTAATTGCCCATGTATTGGCCTCGGTTTTTTTCGCAAGGACGTGGCTTATTGAATTCCCTGCCTGCCACTGGCTTAATCTTACTTCAGACTGGGACAGGTGGTAGTCGAGAGAACGTATCTATTGTCAACGTCATTCATGACGGTCGATTAAACCATCCTCTTGTTCAGCTATTTTATTCTTATTTCACTTTCAGCATGAATCTCTCAGACTGGCAGCTCGACAGGTTTTGCTGCGGGTGCGTTATTTTGAATGGGGTGAGGGGAACCTGATTAATAATTTTCAGATCTGGGTGGGAGGATGGACCCTGACAGCAAAATGTTATTTCAGGTTTCACAAGCGGATTTTTAATGCTTCTGTATAATTATATAAATGAAAGATGCTGCAGCTTGATTATATTAATCTCTTTATTCAGGATGAGGAGAGCTACAGGAGAATGATATGGGAGGACAATATGAGATACATCGAACAACACAACATCGAACACTCATTGGGAAAACGCACATCTAAAATGGGAATGAACAAATTTGCAGCTCTGGTGTGTACAGGATGTATCGTCTGGGATCTATTTGATGCTGGTCATTGTTAAATTGTGAAGCTATATACTTGTGAAGTTATATTCAGCTACAGGAGCAGCACTTGGACATTTGGTCCTCCAAGCTGACTCACTCATTCAGTACACTCAATGACTGATCTCACTTTACTCCAAATTGTTGATTCCTTCCTTCTCATTCTAGCTTTCCATAACCCGTAACTCCTCTGGAAATCATAAACATCTCTCTCAAATTTGAATATATTCAATGACTCAAGTCTCCATTTCTCTCTGCGGAAGAGAACTCTAATTACTAACAATCCCCTGATTCGATAATTTCTGCTCACTTGCACGATCAGATTCTGTACAACTAAATTGCATTAAACAACACTGGCTGGCTTGAGCTCCCTCTATGGACGGCGGTCACACTATGGATACACCTCTGTGTTGTTGAGTCTTCACAGATGCTGTCCAATTTGACCTGTGGAAGCCGGAGTTGCATTCTGTACTGTGGAAGCTGCTCCCTTCGGCAACAATATTCTTTTTGAGTCTGCTGGATCTCTGGCTCCGCCCTATCTGTCGCTGACTGAACTTTATCACACAGCGGTTAAACTCACCTGCATTCCAATCAAATTGAAGTACATGATCCTGCTCTCTATTATTGCTCCTCAGGACAGTTGGTCATTTCCCCTATTCTTGGCATCTCAAAAAAATGTGACTAATGACATCAGCATTACACCAGCATTCCATGAATTGAAAATAAATTAATTGAATTGAATTGGATTGAATTGAACTGAGCTGAACTGAACTGAACTGAACTGAATTGAATTGAATTGAAGCGAATTGAAATTAATGTGTCGTGTACTGAGGCACAGTGAAAAGCTTTGTCTTGCGAACAATACAGGCAGATCACAGAGTTAAGTCGCATAGATAAGTAAATAATAGCGACAATGACTACGTCAGGCCTTGGTTCTGTACTCACATTTCCCATCAAGAAAATCATCCTCTCACCATGAGCCCTGTCAATCTCCCTCGAATCTTATTTGTTTCAGTATGATCAGCACTCATTCTCCTCTACTTTATTGTGTAGTGGGCCCAGTCTGTCAAAATGTTTCTCTTGTGATAACCCTCTTCTTCGTAGGAGTAGTTTGATTAACCTGCTTCAAATTTCCTTCCAAATATTCCTCCGTAACGAGTGAAATCAAAGCTCATCACAGTGCCTTCTGTGTTTGTCCAATCGCAACAAGACTTCCCCACTTTGATACTGTCTTTGCTCTGCATTAAAGACAAACATTTGTTTGCCTCTTTAATAACTTGCTGGACCTATGTGCA
>NW_025212470.1:0-21213 GCF_004010195.1 Chiloscyllium plagiosum | reverse complement strand
AATCACAATAACAGCGTTTTGAAATCGAGATGTGGAGGAAATCCTTCTGTCTGAGGCCAGGATGTCTTTGCAGGAAGATAGGATAGTGAAGAAAGCGTTTGTTATACCCGCCTATATTTGTCATGTTATTGAATACAGGTGTTGGGATGTCATGTTGCTGTTGTGAGGACATTGGTTCGGCCACTGTTGGTATATTGCGTGCAAGTCTGGTCTCAATCCACTCGGAAAGATGTTGTGAAACTTGAAAGGGTTCAGAAAAAATTTATCAGTATTTTGGCAGGACTGAGGATTTGAGCGATAGGGAGAGGCTGAACAAGTTGAGGTTTTGTTCTCTGCAGCGTAAGAGGGTAAGGAGTGACCTTATGCAGGTTTACAAAATTATGAGGTGCATGCATAGGATAATTAGACAATTTATTTCTTTCCCTTGGGATCGGGAATCCAGAAAGAGAGGGCATAGGATGAGGGTGAGAGGGAAATGATTTAACGAGACCTAAGGGGCAACTTTTTCACACAGTGGGTGGTACATGGATGGATCAAGCTTCCAGGCCATGTGGTGGAGGCTGGCACAATTGCAACATTTGAAGGGCATTTGCAATGGGTATATGAATAGGAAGGGTTTGGAGTGATACGGGTTGGGTGTTGGCAGGGGTGACGAGATTGGGTTGGGATACCTTCGTCAGCATGGACAGGTTGGACCGAAGGGTTTGTTTCCATACTATACATCTCTATGACACTCGGCCTCTCTGTCTGCCTAATCTGAGATAGATTCTTAAGCGGTAGGGGAATCAAGTGTTACAATGAAAATGAAGGAACGGGAACATGGGCAATTTTGGGTCAATCATAATGGAATGATGGAGCAAGGTTGAGGGGCCACTAGTCTACTCATGTTGCTATTTCTTATGTTCTTATGGGTGAGGAAACAATTGCGCAAACTGAGTAAGACAGCCTGTCAACGGCATTGAAAGGAGTCCTTAGGTAAGGATAAACACCCCAGTGGGTGGTGACACCAATGAACATGCAGTACAGGTGGAGAGCCTGGGAAGTGGAATGGAATCTTTGCAGATAGCAGAGTGTGAGGAGATGTAGTTCAACGTAACTGTGGGAGTCAGTAGATGGTCTAGCCCTGAAATGGAAACATTAAAATCAAGAAAGGAAAGGTAGATTTTCAGAGATTCCAGGTGAAGTTGGGACAAGGGTGGAAATTCGAAGTAAAATTGATTACTATTTCTAATTCTGGGTGAGAGTAGGAAGCAACAATCAATGGATCAGAGACAGAACTTTGACAGGGGTCAGAGTAGGAGTGGAACAAGGCGTGCTCCATATCGCCTGCAAAAAGGCAGGCGCAAATCAGACTTTTGCATGGACCTCGGGCCTCGCTTATTACTCAGAGGATGGGACATATTCAATCCCCTTTCAAACCGACATGTGCCCCTCCCTACCAATCAAAACGAGACACCAGATGATTCAATACCAGTCTGCAATCTCAGTTTGACATGCAGACATCCACAGTTCCGGATGATAAGTTATGTGATGATGGATAGCATCAAATCTGGTCATTTTCTAACCATTCCAACCCAGTATCTTCATGAAAATGAACAATCTGAGTTTCGCATCTCAATCTAATGGTCCAAGGGCCATGAGGTCAACTCAAGGCCAACGTGTTATCTGGAAATCAGGTCAGGCAAGTGATGAAATTTGAAATCCTCCTGATTGGGAAGGTTAATCTCAAACACCAAAAAATCCCACCAATCTGAGGTGACTTAACCTATCCTTCCATGATGAAATTGACCTGTCAAGTTTTAATGATCAGAGACGACTATCGAACTGATTCTTGCAAAATGAAACACATGTATAAAGCTCCTGCCATTTTGGTAATTGAAAGATCGAACAGAGATATTTGAGCTGCTCGAGGTTTCTCACACAGCTTTATATTGGATTGGGACGAAATGGATGGCCACTTATTTGCCTGCTACTCATTTATTCAGTCAAAGATTAAACACGAGGAGCGAGTGCCCTCATTGCTTTCCCCGCACTTCATGCTAAAGTCAGCGAATATGTAGAATGTAGCTCTCTTACGTTATTGACGCTTCTCCTACATAATCACCACTAAAAGTCAATCATTTCACCAATGTGTTTGAATTTTCAGACCAATGAAGAGTTCAATAAGCTAATGAATGGACTTCCCCGAATCGAAGCTGTTAACATGACTGAAATTGAAACTGATGAAAGAGATGAAAGTAGTGTATCTGAAGAAAGTCACATTCAATTGAGAACTGCAACTGTTGACTGGCGGAGAGAAGGATTAGTTACTCCAGTGAAAAACCAGGTAAAAATCAGAAAAAGCTCTCAAGTTTATTAAGTGCAGACATTAACTTGTCAACAGGATTGGGCGTGATGATCAGCTTGTAGGAATTGTTAGGAAAGGCTACGTTTCAGTAGATCATTTTTAATCTAAATTACTTCTGCTTTATTGTTGCATTTGTTTCCTGGTATTGGCTATGGTCAGGCAAGGGAGCATGGTACATGCATCAATTGTAATATTCGTGCTTTTACTCTTAATATCTAGAGAATTTTTACTTCAAAATCAAATTCATTGGTTAGATTAAATTGTAAAATTGAAATCTACCAGTACAATTCAGATGTAATAAATATAAGTTCAGATGTAAATTGGCACAACTCAACAATGGTAATGTTGCAAGCTGCAGTGCCAAGCTTCCTTGTGATACCATGTCCAGTCTTATTCAAAGAATATTCGATAATATGCTCGACACCCCAACTTTTAAAACCACATTTACAGTTCACTTCTGTTGGGTCTTGTACCTCTCTCAATCATTCTTTCCAACTGGGCAAGGCTGATCGACAGGAGATCAGGCAGCATCCGAGGACATTTTGCTGAAGCTCCTCGGATGCTGCCTGAACAGCTGTGCTCATCCAGCACCATTGATCCAGAATCTGGTTTCCAGCATCTGCAGTCATTGTTTTTACCTTAATAGACAGGAGAGCAGAGCCTGCTGGTAAGCATATGAAGTATTGTGTACAAATGGGAGTTGTGAAAGATCGGATTATACTGTGATTCACGAGGTGTCAGTTGTATTGAATGTTTGGGAGGGATACTACCACGAGGCTCAGTGAGATTTCTCACTATCGTTCTCATAACCATCTCATTAGCTACGTCAATGCAGCTATAACATCCCGCATATCCTCTCCGAGTCTAATCTTCACACAAATTCTTCCCGAAACAATTCAATATAATCCTGATGAGCGCCCGATATCCTGGGAGCTGAGCCATCATGAAAAGGCTGCTGTGAACCCACATGAGCACTAGCATGGTAACCTTGCCCTGCTCAGATTGGAATGCTTTCGAACATGCCAGAGAATGGGACAGAAAAACAACTAACATTGCCATAAGAATGCTATGTGTCAGAATCTCTGTGACCACCCACCTTCTCCCTCCGACTCACTCTATCCCAGCCCCAGAACCCCCTCCGACCCAGATTCATGCTGTCACTGACGTCTTCCTCATCTTCAAAACCAACATCGCATCGACATTGCCACTTCACTACCTCTGAATACCTTCTGCATGAACCAACACCAACAGCCATGCAAAACTTAAATCTCTCACCCAATCCTTCCCTTTCTGTCATTCCAGGAGATGAGAGAACACTGGAGGACAGAAAGCTCTTGGATTGGTGGAGAGGTGTCTGACATCAGATTCCTGAAACTGTGAGGAGGGATTCCTGTTTCTCACAAGAAAACATGATACACTCACATTCCACTAAGCGAGCAAATACCACTCATCACTCCTTTGTTAGCGCTCTGTCAGTCTCATTAATTCTTCAGTGTGTCTTTGCATTGGTCCCACAAACTTCTGTCTCTCGTGTTCTGTCGGTTCCGTCAGCATCTACTCTGGCTCCGCAGGGAAAGAAGACACCTCCTCGTTCTCTGAGCATGAGAGTGTTGCGGCCTCAGAGGAAATATCAGTAAGGCTGCGTCCAGCACATACCACCAGCTCCCTGGGAATATGAGCTATTGAGGGTGTGGGAGCACTGTTTGGTAAGCCCCTCACTGTGTCATTTCCCACAGCACTTGGAGGGCTGCCAGCGACCCGGTGCGGACAGAAGAGACAGTGGTGTCGGCAAACATCTACATGTACCAGGGAACAGCAGATGCAGCAGACAGGGATGTACACTTGAAAGACGACAGGGATGCAGATATACTGTGGGGACCCAGATATCCCAATCAATGAATCATCTAACCTCCATGGAGAAGCAGACCCAGCACCCTCAGCGTCTGCTGGCCATGGCCACAAAGCTGAACCCCAACGCCCACTGCTCCACAGGCCTGTAGTCGAGGTGCCACTTTCTAATCACAAGTAATAGGGCAGTGCCCTGCTGGAGGAGGAAGCACACACAGGTCTCTCCGAAGACCCAGACTCAAGATATCATAGAAGTGGCTGAGCCTCCACCTGCAAACTGCCGCCCAGTTCTGCTCAGCATTGTCAGAGCTCCCTCACCCCCGCCAGACAGAAATGCTGCGAGGCTGACTGAACAAACCACTGCAGGGCTAACAGGCAGCAACAAGGAGTCCGATCCTTTATTCACCATTGCATATAGTGTTATCACCCATCCTCGCTCACAACTGCAATCTCCCAGACCTCTCAACGCACAGCCCTCAGAGGTGAAGAATTGCAAACTCTTCTTCCTGTGTCAAAAGTTCCCAATCCCCGAACTGGTCACTTTGTAGCCAAAGGACTGTTGAAACCAAGTCTCTGGATTGCAGACGCAAATACAACTCCCCACCTCACCCCCCACCCCCCGCCCCCGCGCCAGACTATGGTCGATCCCTGGACTGGGGACGAGCAAATGCCAGATGCCAAAGTTCATGGGCAAGGCCCATACAACAGGAGCCTGTGCATCTTGCCCTGAGATGCTATTTGGTCTGATCGAACACCATGGTCGTTTGTAACCAATCGGAAACAGCGTTCATCCTGTCCCTCTCTGAGAGCCATGCCATGTCCCCTAGATAGCCAATGCATTTTGTGAATTTGTCAAGAGGGGAAATTGAATAATGAGACAAGTTTTGCTAGTAAGGAGACTTTTCATCATCAAATAATCCTCTTACATGTCAATGCTTCAAGTTGTTAGTCACTGCTGTAGAAATCAGATCAGTCCTCCTGGGAATAACCCTAAGGACGCTGCTTGGCCCAAACACTGTCCCCGCCAGGCACTCAGCTCCAGTGTGGACCAGCTAGCGAAAAATTCTCCGACATGTTCAAACTCTTTCTTCTACAAGCTGAAGTCCCAACCTGCTTCAAGAAGTCCACCATCATTTTCGTAAGTGAGGAAACAAAACTCATACATTGTTCCTTAATGAGGACCGACCAGTGGCCTGAGCACAATAATCATGAAGTGCTTCGAGAAGCTGGTGAGGGTCCACATCAACTCCATTCTCCCAGCCTGCCTCGGTCACTTAAAATTTGCCTTTTAAAGTAACAGGTCCACAGTGGGTGAAATACCTCTCGCCCTGCACCCCTTGAACATCTGGACAAGGACACTTTTGTCAGACTCCTGCTCATTGACTACCCCTCTGCCTTCAACACTCTTATCCTCTCGACATTGAACTCAAAACCCTGTGACATTGGTCATGATTCTAACCTCTGCAACTGGATCCGCAGCTGTCTGACCCACAGATACCAATCATTGAAGATAGGCAACTGCACCTTCCCCCGGATAACCTTCACCACTTGCGTCCCCCCAATAATGAGTGCTCAACCAGTTACTGTACTCCCTTTACACCCACGAATTCCGAACGAACACCATCTATACATTCACTGACGACAGCACTGTAACATGAGGGGAATTTGACAACGATGAATGAAAAGACAGAAGGGAGATAGAGGGATCATTGACGTGGCGCAAGAGAATAGCTTCTCTCTCTCTCTCAATTTCGGTAAAATTAAAGAACACATCATTGACTTCAGAAGGAAAGGAGAACAACACGCTTCAATCTACATCAATGGGAATGAGGTTGAGAGAATGGAAAATGTCAAATTTCCTAGACTGACCATAATGGACAAACTTTCCGGAAAATACCATGTGTTTGTGCCGTTGGAAAATATACAACAACACCTCTTTTTCCTCAGAGAGCTCAGGAATTTTGGCATGTGCACAAGGACCCTCACTAACTTCGACAGCTGCACCTTTGAGCGCATACTGTCTGGGTCCAGAAGGCCAGGTATGGCAACTGCGAAGCTCAGGATCATAACAAACTACTGACGGTTATGTGCGAGTCCCAGACGATCATAGAATCGAATACTCTATCTATGAACTCCACTTACACATCTCGTTGCCACGAAACGGCAGGCAAAATCATCAAGGACCCACCTCACCCCGGTAATGTACTCCTTACATGCATTCCGTCAGGTAGAAGATACCCTGAAGCTTGAACACATCCACCAACAGGTGCAGGAATAGCTTTTCCCCAGCTGTTATTAGTCGGTTATGAGACTCTCTAGCTCAAATCATACTGGTCTTGCTTACATTGAATTTGCCTTGTGCCCACTCTCTGCAATGTACCATTTGTCCAAGTCTTTTTTGATCTCTTCATCCTCGCGTATTATCATGTGCCTCTATTGCTTATAAACAAAGGGTTTCACTGTTGTTCGCGACACGTTACAAGACATAAATCAAATCAAATCCGAACCCAGGCACACCGATATTCACAGATTTCGTGTAATTCTGAGAAACCTGAACAAACATTTAGACTAAGAGCATTAGTGTGAGACGGTGTTCCAAATGAATGTAGATGCAAACTGGCTATCGTTTTTCGATCAATATGATTTAATGTGGTTATATTTCTGTCAACACTAGGGTCAATGTCATTCTGACTGGGCTTTCAGTGCAACTGGTGCCATAGAAGGACAGTGGGCAAAAAGGCATGGAAACCTGGTTTCTCTCAGTGAACAGAATCTGATTGATTGTAAGGAACCAAGAAACGGATGCTTTCTTGGAACGGCATTGAAAGGCTTTCTTCAAGTGATTGGTTTTCAAGGCATCAACTCTGAGGAAACTTACCCTTACACAGGAAAGGTAAATCCCCAAGACGTCTCGTAAGATTGTGGTGGAGTCGGGGTTCATTCTCATTTCGTTTTATTTCATTTCTTCTGTCCTGTCTGCGTTCACTTGCAAGTTTTCTTGGAGTTTATTTTAATTACCTCTTGGTGAAGAGCAGCGAAATCTGTGAGTGTGTCGAGCAGCACGGACTCACAACTGAGATAGCCGAGAGAGTTTGGGTTCCTGATGGCTCCTGCCCTGACGCCAATTCATGGCTGCTCAGGCGGTGATGAGTCTCGGTTCGTGGCAGTGTCCATATCCAGTACAGTTTCGTGCATGCAGCAGATGAGCTCTGTTTTCGTTCATGGCAATGTCTGTATCTATCATAGATTCGCAAAATTAGCTGTGCAGGTGAGTCTGGGATTTTGGCAGCATTTGCATCCAGCACAGATTCATGGAGGTAGCGTGCAAGTGGGTTAGTTTTCTGTCAGTGTCTGTATCCAGCAGAAGTTCACGGAGGCAGAGCGAAGGTGAGATTTGTTTCCTGTCAGTATCTGTATCCAGCTCAGATTCATGAAGGCAGAAAAGGTGAGTTTGGTTTCCTGTTATTCCTGCATCCATCATAATTTAGTGAAGATTAGTTTGGGTTCTGTCAGTGTCGCTATCCAGCGCAGATTCATGGAGGGAAGGGAAAGGTGTTTTCGGGTTCCTGTCATGATCTGTATCCAGCACAGTTTCTTGGAGATGGGGAGAAGTTGAGTTTGGGTACCTGTCAGTGCAGGTCGCCATCACAGGTTCATGGAGGCAGCAATGGAGCTTCGGCACAGTACAAGAACGGGCAGCAACGGCAGTGATTGCATTAGTAACCGATGTCTAATGCAGCCTCGTGGTAACAACAGAATCGTGTTTGGACCAATGTCATGCCTAGCAGCATCAGTGAGGTCCATCAAGGCCTCCTTTTGACCAAGGCATCAGCGGAGTCAAGATGCTGCCAAAGATTGGGCGACTTTCATTCCGACGGTGAGAGAGAAGGGGACACATGCCTGACCAGCATGTCCATGATGGAGTACTTAGCAAGTACTATGTATTTGGACGTTTTCTTTATTTCTCCATTTCTTCCTCCTTTATATTGTATGTTGTGATTTTAAATGTGTTTTGAGATGGTGCTGCAGCGTGGCAACACTATACAACACATGTCACTGTATGTGCAAAGAATATGCACGTGACAGTAAATAACTCAAATGAAAATCCTTAGGTGCTTTACAAAAGCACGGACTTTTTCCAACATCCATGGTAATAGACCGTGGAATGCAGCGCTTTTCAAATGGGAGCTGCCATGCTGGATCTGTGTCAATCCTTCCCTGAGAGTCTGCCCTCAGGTTTCTGAAAGTGTCACTGCACAAGTAGAATTAAGGAGACTGAGAGAATATAATCTTTCAGCACTCCCAGTCATCTCAACCTTATCTTGGAATGCTCTCCTACATCTTGACACAACACCTCGTACCCTCAGCCAATGTGTCTGAGGAGTTAAGAGTACTTCCATTTCTGTGAATTAATGCTCACCATTCCCACAGTACAAAGATGTGGAGGTTAGGGGGATTGTCTATGTTAAACTAACCATAGTGCGCAGGGAATTATAAGTTAGGTGTCTAAGCCATGGGACACGCAGGCTAACAGGGATAAGGTAGGGCCGAATGGGCATTTTCTGCACCCTGGGGATACTATGATACTGTGAGTTAGCATGTAGATATGACGTTCAGCTGAATCAACGGAACATTCAGCATGTTCTGTCCTTCAGAAGGGTACGTGCACCATCCACTATAACAGGTAACATACTAACACAGCGAAGGACAGATCTGAAGAGTCAGGAATAAAGGTAACTATTTTAATCTGTGTGCTTCTCCCATATGCCACATCGGGCTGGTCAGTCACTCTAATATAAGCTGCAATTTTACATGAAAAGGAACAACTTTCGTTTGGAGTATGAGCTAAAAGAAGTTATAAACGTTTGATGAGAAATCTTCGAATTATGTGCTCATGTCGTTGGTAGGCCTGTGTATAAATATGGTCCTTTGTTAACAGAGGTGTTTACTCTTTAGGAATGTCATTTACTGTGCAACTTACTGGGTAGCCATTTGGCATATTGTGGTGTAATGAAGAAACTTGGCTTGAATCTATACTCAGGAGACTTTTTTTGTGTAAGTTGCTTTACGGTTGATGCTATTCCTCCAGAAGCCGTTGTTGTCTTTCTACGCGTAACAATTGCTCCGAATATTGGATTTGATTGGGATCAGCCTCTTGCGTGCAAATCCCAACTTCTTGTCTCAATGTCACACAGTTTCACCCTGTTCTTCAGTTCATTCTTCAAGTCCTTACCCCAGCTTTTCCACACTCTCATGCCTGATCTTATTGTAGATGACTTGTGCGTTATCATCCAGGACAGCTGTTGCTTTTGTTTTGGGTTTGTGTCAACACTGAATAATTGTTCCTGTGGTAATCTGAGGCCACGCAGACTTTAAGTTCATTGTAAGCCCATCCACTCTGCTCTCCAAAATGCAGCGTTTAATTGGCCAAATGAACAACTGAATGAAAGAAACACTCTCTTCATATGACAGGTGTACATGATCTGGTGACTGGGCATCACTCTAAACTCAACCTTTTCTCTGGCTATGTTTTATGGAGCTGATGGCCTCTCACTCACTGGCTGGCGAGTCAACATTAACAGAGTCTCCTCTTTTCATGAAGCCCCAGTGCATGTATTGTCACTCGGGCACTGAGCTGGACAACAGAAGTGTTTTGCACAAATGACAGCGCCACGGAGTGGTCATTCCCAGCCAGAGGCCAGTGGCCCTGCTCAACAGGAAGGCCCCTAAATCTACAAGCAATGCTGAACACATTTGCATGTCGTTGTCCTCTCATGTTGAGCACCTCACTCACCCCTGAATGAATTATATTGGCATTGGGATCAGGACTGCTCAGTATTATAAATTGCCAATTTGGCAGCCTCAGTTTGGAGTCCAGCACGAATACTCGGCTTGTGATTCATTACACCTTTAGTCCCTAATTTACACTCCACAGCTGGGGAAACGACATGATCTCAAGGGTTAAAGTGAGATTGACACCCCTTTCCATCAAGGCATGACGTGACATCAAGGAGCCCAAGAAAATCTGGAGTGAATGGAAATTGGAAGAAAATTTTCCTTTAGTTGTAATTATATCGAAAAAACTGGAAGGTGTTTTCAGTTATTTGATGTCTTTCTGCTCAGGACATGTCGATCGGAGTTCCTCAGTGTAGCCTTCTTGGTACAGCCATCTTCAGCTGCTTCGTCACTGGCCTTCTATCCAAAAGGTACGCAGGGGGAATATCTACACGATTGTCAGCACAATTTGAATTTATCACATTTTGAAGAAATCTGTGTCCAATGCGGCAAGGTGTGGACAATATCTCCAACTGAGAAGACAAATGACAAATAACATTCTCACCAGACAAGTGCCAGAAAGTGACATAATCCAACATGGGAGAAAATTTAACCATTACTGAATCGCACACTATCAACAACTCTGAAGTATTTCCATTAACTAAACAAAAGGCAAGGATATGGTGGAATACTTCCACTTCCCTGGATGACTGCAGCTCCGACAACAAAGGAAGAAACAGTTATTTTATTGGTTGTCTGCTATAGACATTGCACAGATTGGACAGTAGATCTTGGAAACGTGCATATATAACAGAATTGTTGATAAGGGTCATTTGAAATTCCCCAGTATTAATTGGAACATCCGTGGTGCAGATTATCTGGATGGAGATGATTTTGTTCGGTGTTTACAGGAGGTATTCGTGAAGCAATAATTAGATATGCCGACTGGGGGAGGCCATATTGGATTTGATGCGAGGCAATTCGCCAGGCCACGTGTCAGATATGTCGATGGCAGAGCATTTTGGTGACAGAGAGCATAAATGCCTCAAATTTGCGGTCGGCATGGGGAGGAAATGAAACTGACTGTATGAGAGGGAATTTAATCTGGGGACGGGATGATTTACTGCTCTTAAACAGGACCTATGGAGTGTAAATTAGGAATAATTGATTTACGGAAATGCACAACCGAAATGTAGAGCATTTTTTTGCTGTGTTGAATAACTTTATCCCAATGAGACCGGTGTGGAATTGTAAACGAAAGGTGCTCAGGATGACAAGAGCAGAAGAGCGGGATCTAGCGCAAATTTTGAAGATTACAGGGTCGGAAGGAACGAACTCAAAAATGGAATGAGGAAAGCTGGTTGGGGGCATGAAGAAGCCTTGGCGGGAAGGATTTGGAAAAATCCAAATGTTTTGCACACGTACACTAGGAATAAGAGAATGATCTGAGAGAGCGTAAGCTGGATCCAAGCCAGTGGAGGTAACTTAAGCACTGAGCGTGGCGAGACAGAGAAGGAGCAAAATGAGTTTTTTTTTGCCATTGTATTCATGAGAGAGAGGGAGCTTGATGTTAGAGAGAATACTGGGGAAGAGCTTAATAGGCTTGAGCAGATTGATATTAAGAATGTGGATATGGTGGAAATTCTGGAAAGCATGAGTATGATTCAATCTCGAGGACCGGATCAGATATATCCACATTTCCTACGAGAAGTGAGGATTGAGATTGCTGCACCTCTGGCAATGATCTTTGAATCCAACCTCTCCATAGTAGTTCTTCATGTTTGGAGGGAGGCATATATTGTACTTCTCTTCAGGGAAGTAAATAGGGAAAAATACCTGGAAATTATTGTCTAGGTAGGTTTACGTCTGTGGTCAGCAAGGTACTGAAAAATATTCGCAGATATAGGAATTTGGATTGTTTGGATAAAGATTTTTGATTAAGGATTGTTTTTTTTTTATAAATGGCTTGGATAAAGAAGTGGAAGGTAACCAGAGACGTTTACCCAAGAAACAGGCTGTCAGGAGAGGTCATACGTTTATGGTCACCGGAGGAAGAAAAGGGAAGATATCAGAGGTAGGTTATTTCCGCAAAGAGTTTTTGATGCGTGGACTGCACTGCTGGCTTTGATAGTAAAGTTGGAGACATTAAGAATATGTAAGCGACAGCTGGTCAAGCACATGCACGGCAGCAATTTGAGAGGTTTGTATTTAGTTTGATCTTAGATTAAAATAAATGTTTGGCACAACATTGGGGTCCGAAGGGCCCGCATTGTGCTGCACTGTTCAGTGTTCTATGTTTTGACACTGAGTAGGTTTGACACCATCTAGGACATTCACTCCATTTGTCTGGCATCAAATCCAGAAACATTAATTCCCTCCAACATCATCACAAAGTGATAGCAGTATATTCAATCCAAGAGCTACAGCTGTGAAGTTGACTGATGGACTGTAGACAGAACCTTCCAAACCGAAGGCCACTTCCGCCAAGGACCGTAGTAGATACAGTTAACACCACTCCCTGCAACATCCCCTCAAATCACTCACCATCCTGGCTCAGAAATTTATTGTCATTCCGCCACCGACTTTGGGTCAAAAGCCTTGAACTCCCTCTCTAACAGAATAGTACCGATCAAAAATTCTGCAAATGTTCTGGAAGGCAGCTCATCACACCTTCTCCAAGCCAAGTTTGAATGAACGCTGACATAGTCTGCCACAACTACATTTTAATCCATCTTGGAATTAAATCTCGGTGTATGTGGCAATTCCTCCTGCAACACACACCCACCAATTTCGATATCACTCCCAGTATCAATCTCACCCCAGAGTTGGCATCATGTTCTGCCCTGTGTCCTGAAACTGAAGCAACTGCAACATTGGAGAGAAGTAATTGAAAATTATTCACCAGATTCTTCACACCATCAGAGTGTAGCAAAGTCACCACATTTATAATTTTCCAATTTTCGTTTAAACACGGGCATCGAGGCCATACTTGAGACAATCAATATACTCCATCATTTCCAACATGAAAGAATTTACAGAAAGGCCGAGGGGTGCAGGTGCATAATTCCTTGGAAGTGGAGCCGAGGATAGATAGGATGGTGAAGGAGGCATTTGGCACAGTTACCTTTATTGTTCAAAACATTGGTACAGGTATTGGGACGTCATATTGCAGCTGTACAGGACATTGGCGAGGACACTTTTGTAAAACTGTACACACGTTTGGTTGCTCTGTTAAAGGGAGAATGTTGTTAACTTTCACAGGGTGCAGAAAATATTGACAAGGATGTTGCTGGGATTGGGTTTCAGTTATCGGGAGAGACTGAATAGTCTGGGGCTTTTCTCCAAGCGGAGGAACAGAGCCTGAGGGGTGACACTCTCAAGGTTTATGAAATCATCAAATATATGGATCGGGTGAAGAGCAGAATGTTTTAGCCATGGGATCGGAGTCCAAATCTAGTGAGCAGTGCCTTAAGATGAAAGGGGAAATAGTTGAATAGGTACTGAGACTAATACTAATTAGTTATAATCCAATGACTCTAATGATGTAATTATTGACTGTTTGGGAAACGGTTATCTGCATGCGAAGAATTTAATTCACTAATGTATGATGAACAAGTTTCAGATGAGTCGGCCGAAAACTGTGAAGAAGCTCAACTCGTTCTAATGTAGTTTCGGTATGAGCTAACTAGATGGTGAGCCTGATTGGGTTATTGAGTTGTCAAGGCAAAGTACTTTTTTTTTCTCACATTTCAAGTCATTTGTAATACCATTGCTTGGTCTAAGTGAAGAATGTTTCGAATACATTGAGCAATAAATATTAGGTTTGACACAAGAAAACCCTAAAAATGATCTGAGTTGTAACTGTCTCGCGCCGAGGATCATGTATGTATGTAATGACCTGCCTGAAGAAGTGGCGGAGGCAGGTACAATTACAAAATTAAAAAGGTACGGAGATGGGTATATGGATTGGAAGTGTTCAGGGCCAAGTGGTCGCAAATGGGACGACAATACGTCAGGATATGTGCCTGGTGTGGACGAGTTGGAACAAACGGTTTGGTTTCGTGCTAAGTCACGCAAAATATACCTTTTTCTAAACAAATAGTGAACAAATATCGCACAGGTTTGGGAAAATAAATTGGCTGCCAAAGTCGGAATGCAGAAAAGTGTCAAGCAAACTAAAAAATAGCTTTATTATGATCTTAATGAGTATTCATTTTGAACATTTTATTTAAAATTTAGGATAGAGACTACTGCAGATTTCAGCCAGATAAAATTGCCGCTAAAATCACTGACTACAAATGGGTTTGGGGAGGCGAGGCAGCATTGGAACAAGCAGTGAGAGAGATAGGACCGATGTCTGTTGTGATTAATGCAAGTCTGAAATCCTTCCAACATTATAAAGGAGGTAAGTCGCGGAGCACTGGATGATGTCTTTGAATCAGATTATCGACTGTTCAAGAGAATGCATTAGAAATCATACATCTACAGACACATTTACTGTCACTATTTTGGTATTAATATTACTGCAATGTTTACCATGGACCATGACCCTTATCATTGTTCCTGCCTACACTCCCCCCGTGTTACATGCCGTCCAGTACTGTCAGATATCATCGAGTTAAAGTTAGACCATGCTACAAACTGAGCTCAGGAGTGGTAATGAGAAATGGACCTGCTCCCATTCAGAGTGATGCAAATCGCTCAAAACATTGTGCTATAGCTAAGAGAACTGATGGTGAAGTGTAACTATCCTGATGTGCTGTTGAGTGACTGCACATGTCAACTTTTTTTAATTGTAAACTGAAGACGCTACACTCACTGTATCTGGATTAAGAGGAAAATCGAGTTTCGGGCAAAAGCCCTTCCTGATGAAGTCGATTTTCCTGTTCCTCAGATGCTGCCTGACCTGCTTTGCATTTCCAGATTGAGTTTAATCTGGACTCTGATCTCCAGCATCTGCAGTCCTCACTTTCGCCTGAGGCTGAAAAGGCTGCAGCCTTGTTCGCTGGTACGACAGAGACTGAAGCGTGAGCTTGTGGAGGTTCATAAACAATAATGGGTATGGGACGAATTAAGAGAAGGAGAGTCCAAAACTAGAGACCATACGTTTAAGGTGAGAAAGGAAAGATTTAAAAGTTATCTGAGGAGCAATGTTTGCACACAGAGCATGGTACGTGTCTGGAATGAATACCAGAGGAAGTGGTGGAGAGTGATACAAATACAACATTAAAAAAGGCATCTGGATGGGTACATGAACAGGAATGGTTTACAGGGATATTGGCCAAGTGCTGGAAAATAGGACTAGATTGGTTGAGGTTATGTGCTCAGCATGGACGATTTCGATCGAAGGATCGAAGCGTTTCTACGCTATAAAACTCTATGACTCTGAAGGATGTGCCGAGAGCAAGTGAGAATGGCAGAGGCGATGTCATTGGGAAACATTGATTAAAGTCAACAGATGTAATGGTGCGGAGTGAGGACGATCAATGTGAAGACAGTTCGTAAAAACAGACATGTCAGTGTTCATTCATCAAAGCTAAATTAACACGAATTGAATATTTCACAGATAAACCATTTAATATGTGTCTCCTTACAGGAGTTTACTATGATGAAAATTGCAATGGATATGTAACCGATGAAGTGCTGGTGGTTGGTTTTGGAATTGAGGATGGAATGAACTATTGGCTGGTTAAAAACAGGTCCGTACTCTATGAAATAATAAACACCTGATCATAGATGGAGAAGGGACAGTGAAATGGAATGAATTTCCTGTCTCTGTGCTGCAAACTGTGTATCTGTTCAGCGAACACGTAACACAGTGTTTATCTGGAAGTGAAGGCTTAATGGTTGTGCTGTCTGAGATGATATCTAAAAACACGTCTGAGTAGGTATCCCATCACCAAGTAACGCTGCACTTACAAGTGGACGGTTCTTGACTGAAGCATTGCTTCATACAGAGGCAGGCATCAGAGTGTCATTATCCCTGAATCACAACCATTTTTTAAACTTACCAGTACAAATTACAAACATACGGTTAAAACTAACAGCTATACACAACAAAAGACAATTTACTGGGGAAATGGGCGGCAAAGTCAGATCCCAAACCCAACTGTACAACCTGTTCACAGGGAAACAATGACAAAGCTCGAATCACTTGTCACTAGAGCACTGATGGGATCAGATTAACAGCCCCAATTTTGGAACGAATAACATAGAACTTTACAGCCCAACCCATGCCTTTTAACACTCGAAGTTGAGCTGACCTGTGGAACCAATCTGAAGCCCATGTAACAAACACTATTCCATTCTCGTCCATATGCCTGACCAATGACCATTTAAATACTCTGAAATGTGGCAATACCTCTACTGTTGCAGGCAGAGTTCCAAGCCCCTACAACAATCTGAGGAAAGAAATTACCACTGACATTTGTCCAATATCTATCACTGTTGATTTTAAAGCCCTCCTGCCAGCCATCGCCATTCAAGGAAAAAAGCCACTCACTATCCAACCTATCAAATATTTTAATTAATTTTTGTGTCTCAATTAATTCACCTCTCAAACTTTTTCCTAACGAAAACAGCCTTAACTCCCTCAGCTTTTCCTTTTAATATCTCCCTCCATAACTGGCGATTTCCCAGTAAATCTCATCTGAACCCGTTCCAAAGCAAGCACATTCTTCCTGTAATATGGTGACCGGAACTGTGCACATTACCCAGAGTGTGGTTGCAACAGAGTTTAGTCCGGCTTGAAGCATGATCTCCGATTTCCGAAACTAAATCCCCCTATCAATCAAAGCTAACACACCATATGCCATCTCAATAACCCTATCAACCTGGGAGGCAACATTCAAACATCGATGTACCTCGACACCGAGATCTCTGTGCTCATCTACACAAGCACGAATCTGACTATTCGCCCATTACATTCGATTCCTTTCAAACCGACTCACCTCACACTTCTCCGTGTTAAACTGCATTCGCCACCTTTCGTCATAGCTCTTCAGCTTATCTACTCATCTCTGCAATCCATACATCCTTCGTAACTGCCCACAACTCTAACGAACTTAATGTCATCCGCATATTAATCCACCATCTTTCTGTGCTCTCATTCAGTTCATTTATATAAAAATCGACTAAAAAAAGTGCATCCAAAACTGATCCTTGTCGGGCTTCATTAGTAACTGAACTCGAGAATGAATATTTTCCATCAACTACTACCGTCTGTCTCCTTTCAGTGATTTATTCCATGAGGCGTCGCTGGCTGTCGTTATTACAATCACGGCAGTCAGGCTTGGAAGAAGCAGTCACATCTTCAGGGCGAGATTGGATACAAAATGTTTGATTAAATAAGTCCTGTGGTTCGGGTGAATATACACACACAGAGACACACACACACAGACACAGACGCACAGAAAGAGAGACACAAGAACTCTTTGTAATCATTTATGAACTTGAATGTATTTAAATAGAAAAACAATTTAAGTTTGAATTGTGCTGTAAAGTTGAGGGATTTTTAATTTTAATATAGCATATATAAATTTGCCAACTATAGGTGCAGGGAATATTTGCAAGTTGAAACTGGAATGCACAAAATAAGGAATGATTCCTTGAGCCAACATTTCTCGGAGAGAAGCAATGTTCATAACACTGAGGCTTAGGGCTGCAGGAAGAGCTAAAGCATTATAGCTTTGATTTGCTGACCTGCAACTCCTCATTGGTCGCATGAAACCATGGATCAACATGTAGTGAACTACTGAAGTAGCGTGCCTTTAGGAAACCAAGCATTTTTCTTTGCTCATTGTACTTAAATATATTGTAGAATAGTCTGTGAAGTGTATATTTGGACCACGATTGAGTGTTTTAGTTTATAATATTCCCGCTAGATAGTACACCTTTCAGTGATCCATGTGGGTTGCTTTCTAAACTATTCAAAATTTTTATTGCAAAATGGATTTCAGTTAAATCCTCAATAATCCTGTGTGAATTGTGAAGGAAACTCTCTGGTGGTTCAGTTGTTTTTGGAAGTTCCCTTTCATAGTTTTATTATCATTGTAGAATTTTTCAATTGTTTGTTTCTTTGTGACACATGTTTTCATTATACAGGTTTTAAATCCGAAATTCACAAGAATAAGGTGGTGTACTGCTGCAAAAAGAACAATAAATTGCTGTTATTCAGAAGGCATTTACCTGGAACCTCATGATATGCTTGTGATAAGGCTCAGTTGCACTACTGCAAATTGCATATTTTTAGATCTTGAATTTTTAAAGTAGAGAACGTTATTTGTGTATGAGCAGCATAAGCAATTGTCTAAAATGATTTAAAATTTCTTTGCAAATTTTAGATCTTTTAAATCAGGGTAACGAGATTGCATTATGAGGATGATCTGTCAAGTGTGGCGAGCGTTTATGTCAGGATGGTTTAGCTGACAGCAGTTACACTTTTCAGAAGAAAACGAGTAAACCCCTTGAACTACTTTCCATCATTCCATTAGATCATGGCTGATTTATGTCTGCAGTCACCCTAGTTTAATAACTCTGAATTTGCACACCTGACAAAGATCTAGCATCGACAGGAAAAGAATTTTAGACTTTCACTACTCATTGTTTGAAGAAATATTTTCTTACCTCTCCCCTGCCTGGCTTAGCTTTAATTTTAAGGTTATACCTACTTGTCTGAACTAGCCCACCAGTTTAAAGAATTCCAACTGTATCAATTTCTTTGATCACCTTAACACTGTAATTAGCCCACCCCCTTCATCTTCTGTATCCAGGAGAAGTATAGCATGCAACATCCTAGAAGTGAAACACTGCAGTTGCCAGACATCTGAAATTTAACAAAGTGCTGCAAGTACTCAGCTGGTCAGACAGCACCTAGTGGAAAGAAATGGGTGAACTTTCAGGCATGACAACTTCCTTCAGTATAGCCATTTTGCAGTTTTAATGAACTGAAGAACTTTCACTGATTTTTAAAAAAATTAACCTCCAGTACTTTGTGACTGGTTTATGTTCCTACATTAGTTTGTACTACACTTTCTTAAAATAAAAAGTTTTCTCTTTCAAACCTGGAGCCTTGCAAAGGTCTATGGGAGTTTGTCCATTTCTGGAATTAAATGGCTATGCAAACACGTTTTTGTTCTTCTGGAGAATTGGATCTTTAACTTTTTAAAAATGACCTTGTGATACTGAATAAATACAATGGGGTTGTTGAGGACAATAAGGCTTAATTGAACAGAGTCTAAGCAGAAAAACTCCCGGAAACAGGTTAAGCTGGCCAGACTGTAGACTGGGAGTGTCCCGATGAGATTCAGTTCAGACAAATGCGAATATGTAATTTCATCTATTGATTGGCACTGACAGAAAAACTGGTAAACGGAGTATTTTAAGTATTGCAAAGCAATGCTGGTGGAGAACCGTCAATGACAAAAAGAGGTCACACACAGATCTGTGAAATAGACGAATACTAGTTTATTTCTGACGATATCATGGGCAGGGGAAATTACTAGGAATGGTACAGCATGGACACACTGCACAGATAATTCAAGTTTTTTCTATCCCGTGTTGTAGATACAAATAGTGTGCATAGTGTTACATCCGTGTTCCAGTCGTGCATTGGTTAATTCCAAGACAATATGAATTAAATTGTATTGAATGGAAAAATAAATGTAATTGTAACAGGGTGTCCGTTCCTCGTCTCGTGCAGGTGCCCATCTCCAGTATCCTCGTTTCAATGCTTATGCAGGTTGGTGTGCAATCTTCAGTCGAATCAGGTGTCACTCAGTCTAGGTTGGCTTTGTGTGGTTCAGTACTTGAGGAGACTGGGGATGTCCTTGCATCACTTCGATAGAGATGATGCTATTGTGAGCGAGGAATACAGTTGTCAGATCATCTAAGGAGTGTATTCATTGAATCTGGTAGCTGTTTAGAAAATGGCTTGTTTTGCTGTTTTGTTACTTAGCTGATTGTGGTCAAGTTGAGGCATTTTGCGTATGTTGTGTTTAGTTGATAACCGACATGGCTTCTGCAAACAAGTAGTGGGCAGGCAGAGTAGTTTTTTGTTTTTGTCTGATAACTGGGTTTGAGGTGAAGGATGTGCGTCGCAAGAACCAGGGGGTTATCTGACGCGGTCGGGCTAGCATCAGTTGGGTAGTATTTGGAGTCCCAGTCCAAAGCTACCCATTCCGTGTCAGTTGCAAAGTTATTGTTCGAGTGGGCCTTCATTGATGCATGGTAAGGGGACGGGGGTAGCACCTTGAAGCACAAACGCTGGCGATTTAAACACATTTTAATAGCCATGCAAGAAGTGCGACATCGACGATGATAGTAATGACGAATATGAATCCCTGCAGCAAGGCTGTGCCTCAGGAAAACTGCCACAGTTGTTGCCCAGTTCTATCGGTCCCATTTTGGTTTTTAGTTGAGCAGTACTGTGGTAGCGCATTGGATATGCCAGGCTGGCTTACTGATGTCCTCACTGGGGTTAGGTATGTAAGTGTAACAATCGGAAACGATGAGGGTGCATGCGCCCACTTTCTCGAACAGCAGATAATCCTTGATCATCCAGTTTTGCAGGGTCACATTGGGGATGCCAACAGTTTTGGCATTCAGCTGGTCGTTGGTTACCTCCTCCAAGGTGGAGGCCAGCTGATGAGTTTTTATTTAGAACGAGTGGTTGCATATTTGGGTGAAAGGATAGAGAGAACCAGGCCAAGATTGGTGAGGCTTCGCTTCCTGTGATATGGTGGCGTCGTCGAGGGACAGACTGGAAATGATATGCAAATGGCATTGCACCACATATGCAACATAACAGCTCCTGGGTCAGGATAATGATGGGTAGGCTTTGTGGCCAAAAATAGTGTAGGTACCATTATGGATTCTCAAGTGGTCGGTCTGGAAGTCTCTCTAGGTTTTCGTGCAGGTGGTGTTTTGGCTAGTAATGTTGAGGACGTGAAGGATCAATAAACTGTCTTCTGCTGCGGACCAACTTGCTGCGGGGTGAGGAGCAACTAGTTCGTGCACTGGCGCCAGTCGGCATTCCATCTGATTGGATGGCTGTTTTGGAGGCTGATAGATTACAGGGGTGTGCGCTGTCAGAAGGGGTGAAATCCTGTAAAGTGCGCGGGAGAACTTCCGAAAACTGAGCATTTCTAGTCCTACAAAGAACGGGGCAGTACTGTATCTGATCATATAAACTGAGACAGGCCAAGTGCGGTGCATCAGAGTGGAGAAGCAATTAGGCAATAGCG
>NW_025212469.1:23419-26883 GCF_004010195.1 Chiloscyllium plagiosum | reverse complement strand
AACTCTAAGCTCCACCATTTACCGTCCTCACTTTTGCCGCATTGTCATAGTGTCCTACTTTTGAACCAAGAAGACTGGGTTCAAGTCCCATTTCCTCCAGAGGCATGTAATATGTAGTGCCAACCATTGTTGTCGCAGCTTTTCTGATGTATATGTTTTGCGCCAGATGTTTTAGTGATGCACTGCATTTGTTCCTTACACATTCACCAATGCTTAGCCGCCACCATGTCTTCTAATGAAGTTACATACCAATAGTCGTCAAATCATCCGCAACAATTCTGTGTTTTCCTTTGATTAGATTTGGGATCCTTACTTCACTTCCAATCTCAATAAATAATGCAACCAGTTCATTTATTGATGCCATCACAAGGTTCCAATTGGGTGGCATGGTGACACACTTGCCTCATAGCACTGGGATCCCCGGTTCGATTCCAGTCTTGGACGACTGCCTGTGGAGTTTGCATATTTTCCCAGTGTTTGCTTGGGATTCCTGTGGGTGCTCTGGTTTCGTCCCGCAGTTCAAAGATGTCCAGGTTTGATGGATTGGTAATGCTTAGTTGCCTGTCGTGTGCAGGATAGACAGGTGGGCCGTGGTAAATATGAGGTTACGGATGGGGTGGGATGTCCTTCGGAGGGTCAGTGGAGACCCAATGTGCTAAAGGGAATCTCACCGCACCGTAAGGATTCCATGATTCAAAGGCAGACACAATTTAATTAATATTTGAAATATACCAGTTTTTATTAAATAACTAATGTAAATCATGCATTTGCTTTCATGAATATTCACCCTGGATGTTTGTTGAGATGCTGTTCAGAGGGTTGGTGCGAACTCAATGGGCCGAATGGTTTCTTTCTGCACTACAGGAATTCTACTCTAAAATGACAATTAACATTCAGCCATAGTTAATCTTTGAAAGAAAAAGCTAACTTTGCAACTATTCACAATATGCTGTTTTTCCTGAAATTTTGAGGTTGACTTCTTCGATGAACCCTGCACTGGTTACTCCCATTAGTTTGCAACGTGAGAGGCTGATTTGAGAAATGCACGGTGATACTTTCAAGACAACTCCTGTGTTGAAATAATAGATAATAGTAGACAATAGGTGCAGAAATAGACCATTCTGCCCTTCGAGCCTGCACCACCATTCAATATGATCATGGTTGATCATCCTTAATCAGTATCCTGTTCCTGCCTTATCTCCATAACTCTTGATTCCACAATCCTTGAGAGTTCTATCCAACTCTTTCTTAAATGAATCCAGAGACTGGGCCTCCACTGCCCTCTGGGGCAGAGCATTCCACACAGCCACCACTCTCTGGGTGAAGAAGTTTCTCCTCATCTCTTTCCTAAATAGTCTACCCCGTATTTTTAAACTGTGTCCTCTGGTTCGGCACTCACCCATCAGCGGAAACACGTTTCCTGCCTCCAGAGTGTCCAATCCTTTAATAATCTTATATGTCTCAATCAGATCCCATCTCAGTCTTCAAAACTCAAGGGTATACACTGTACAGTTGCAGAAGAACCTCTTTGCTTCTATACTCAATCCCTCTTGTTATGAAGGCCAGCATGCTGTTAGCCTTCTTCACTACCTGCTGTACCTGCAAGCTTACCTTCATTGACTGGTGTACAAGAACAACCTAGATCTCTCTGTACTGCCCCTTTACCTAAATTGATTCCATTTAGGAAGTAATCTGCCTTCCTGTTCTTGCCACCAAAGTGGATAACCATACATTTATCCACATTAAACTGCATCTGCCATGCATCTGACCACTCACCTTACTTGTCCAGGTCACCCTGTAATCTCCTAACATCCTCATCACATTTCACCCTGCCACCCAGTTTAGTATCATCAGCAAATTTGCTGATGTTATTGCTAATACCATCTTCTATATCATTAGCATATATTGTAAAAATCTGCGGTCCCAGTACTGATCCCGGCGGTACCCCATTGGTCACTGCCTGCCATTCCGAAATGGAGCTGTTTATCACTACTCTTTGTTTCCTATCAGCCAACCAACTTTCAATCCAAGTTAGTACTTTGCCCCCAATACCATGCGCCCTAATTTTGCTCACTAACCTCCTATATGGGACTTTATCAAAAGCTTTCTGAAAGTCCAGGTACACTACATCTACTGGATCTCCCTCATCCATCTTCAGAGTTACATCCTCGAAAAATTCCAGAAGATTAGTCAAGCATGATTTCCCCTTCATTTATCCATGCTGACTCTGACCTATCCTGTTACTACTATCCAGAATTTCATCCTTTATAATAGACTCCAGCATCTTTCCCAACACTGAGGTCAGACTAACTGATCTATAATTTCCTGTTTTCTCTCTCCCACCTTTCTTAAAAAGTGGTACAATGGGGGATCCAAGATGGCGGAGACCCAGCAAGACTGAGTCTATAGTGCTCCTCCCAAGACTTGGGTACAGTGGGTCACCCACCCCCTACCACGCTCACCAAATCATTTATAATAGTTGTGTAATTTAGTTAGTTGTGTAATATTACATTTAAACAATTTAATCCTAAGTAAAAATGACTAAAGGGAAGGGAGCCTGCAGCTCTCAGCAAGCAGGAACCCCTCCCCCACCCTCTCCAGCTGCAGCAGAAGCGTCCACAGTCGCCCCGGGGGACTTACTTACAGTAACAAGCCTTGCAGAAATGATTTCCAAGCTGGATTCGAAGATCGATGCCTTTATTGCAGAATCCAGAAATCGTTGGGACTCGCTCTCGGCCGCGCTACAGAAGCACAACCGAGAAATCCAAGAAATTGAACGCCGAGTCGGAGGGGCGGAGTTAAACGCCGCGACCTCCGAAAATACCGCTCAATCGGCCGTGGATCAGGTCCGGACTCTCGAGCAGCGAGTCCGGACCTTGGAAAATCATATTGACGACCTCGATAATCGAGGTCGCCGAAAAAATATTCGTTTGCTGGGCCTTCCCGAACAGGAAGAGGAAGGCCAGCTTACAGCATTCCTGGAGCAATGGCTGCCACAGCTTTTAAATCTGCAAGCTGGATCAGGCCAGGTAAGGATGGAATGGGCCTACCGGGTAGCAATACGCGGGCCCGGCTCAAACCAGCGCCCACGCCCGGTCCTGTTCCGGCTGCAGAGCTACAGGGAGAGGCAGATACTCCTAGAAGCCTCTAGAAATCTCGGAAAAGACCCCCAAGCTATGATCCACAAAGGATCCAAGATCATGCTATTTCAGGACTTTACCCCGGATCTGGTTCGAAAGAGGAAGGCATCCGACGAGGCGAAGAAGCGTTTAAGGCACTTAAATATTCAGTACTCCTTACGCTACCCAGCGATGTTACGCTTTAACCATGAAGGTTCTGTATATAACTTTGGATCACCAGAAAAGGCTAAGGAATTCTTGGACTCTCTTAGATAAACTGTAGGACATAATGGATGTTGGTCTGCCTTCCACCCCCCCCCCCCAGCTTTGGTTTATATCCCCTCC
>NW_025212469.1:14048-17817 GCF_004010195.1 Chiloscyllium plagiosum | reverse complement strand
AGAGCCTCAAGCTCATCCATCTTATTTCTAATGCTTCGTGTATTCATGTATAGTATTTTTAACTTGTTACTGCCCTCACCCTTCCCATCAACTCCTATTTCACTCAACCTTACAGCATGATCCCTTTCTGAGTTTTCTGCCTCATTGATGCAGTTGTCTTTCTTGACTTTCCTTGTTCTAACTTTCCTTGTTCTCAAACATCCAGTTTGTCTCTCCCCCCCCCCCCACTACTTAGTTTAAACGTAGCTGTGTTGTCAAGTGTAATCAATATAAATTACAGTGAAAAGTGCTTACCATCACCATTTATAGGTGCCATTCTCATTAATTTTACGAAAATGAAAATAAAGGAAGATAACTTTGAGTCCATAGTTTCCTTCTGCACTGCTACAGTCCCACTCAGGGCTTCAGCAGCCCATACCATGCCCCTGGCAGAGACCTGTTCCAGGCTTCACAGCCCACACTATGATGCTGCCAGTGTCCCACTCTCAGCTTTGCAATCTACACCATACTGCTGCTGGAATCCTGCTCCAGGCTTCCCAGCCCATGCCATGCTGCCATCAGAGTCCAGTTTGGGGCTTCTTAGCCCTGCCAAGCCACCTCCAAATCCCGCTCCAGGCTACACCAGCCCATGCCATGCCACCGCCAGAGATACACTACACGCGGAAGCAAGTGTCCTGCTCCAGGCTTCACAGGCTAACCAACTCTGTAGCCACACTGCCTCTGAAGATGCTGCCACCACTCCAGACACCATTGAAGCCACCTTCCTACTGAACAGCTCTCTTCATCAAGTACATTTGAGCTATCTTCATCAAGTACGTTTGAGTGAAAACTAAACAAAACTGAGAAAAGAAAAAGATGAAAAGGAAAAAGAGAAAGAAAATAAGTGGCTGAAATGGACAGGCCCAGGGCTCAGGAGCCTGGACATTGCCTACTCCACTGCCACCATATTCATAAATAAAATAAGACACTACAGGAGGAATATCTTGGATTTCGAATAGGTCAGAGGCCCACAAAATTAGACAAGAATCTATGAAATAAAGAATTGATTAGGAAATTCACTTGTCCAACACAACTGACAAAAAATAAAATAAATTGTTTAAAGGTTGCCATGTTTATCCTAACTTCATTAACTGAAATTCACCAAGCTGATCCTGAACTGAGGGGATCAAAATAAACAGCTGCCTCAGAAATCCCATCATAATAAATACCTGAGTGTTATTGAATGTTTCTTTAATAAAAGTGAAGAATTTACATTTCCAAGCTAAGTTTGAAGTTTCAGAGGGAGGAAAAGCATGTGAATTAATGAAAAAGCATTTGAAGAGTGCTCGAAGAAATCTTTGGCAGTTAAATATGTCACAATTTGAAGTTTTGTTGCAAGACACAAATTGTTAGTATTGTTTTATCTCCTTGAGGAATTATTGAGAGTAAAGTTTGTTGGATCTTATCAGATCAAAAAGGAGCTGGATGATATTACTAATGTTGTGACCACGAGAGGCAAGACAGCAAATATCAATGTGTTTGTTATCTCAATATGTTAAAATGATATCATGGGAAGGATATAAATGTTACTATTGGGACGTATGAAATAAAATGACCATGGCATTGGAGGATGAGTCAAAATTGCAAATGCACAATTTGAACTGTCAGCAATTAAATTGGATAATATCAATTTTCTGGTAGCATGATATTGTATACTTGAGATCACAACAAGAGTGATTTACAAAGGCTAGTACAGGCTCATGAATTGGAGTTATACGAATACGTCGGGAATCACACATATGTTTGACCAAGATGCTGATTTAAGGAATGCGTTACATATAAAGCAACAATCTTTCAGTCTGAATCCTGAGAAATTAAGCCCAAGTGAGATAATAGATTAAGTTCCTAATTGACAATGACATTATTGAACCAATCATGGAAGCTGGAGCTCATGTGGTGATGCAGATGGCAGATTGGTCAGAACGATTCTGAATTATCGCAATGTCAATTCAGTAAAGAGAAAGCTGACTCATAACATATGCCAAAATTGGAAGATTGAATTGAAAGAATTTAACAGGAATAATTCATCACTAAAATTGAATTATTTGAAAGATATTGGCAAGTTCTGCATACTGATACAAAGAGAGAAATATCAGCACTTGTAATATTGGATTGAAAGACATGCTACTTTGAATCAAGAAATGTACCAGTAATAGTGCAATAATTAACCAACAAATTCACGAAGGGACAGTTTAACTGTATGGTTTACATTGTCAACTTTCTGTGTTCAAACAAGCTGGGAAGAATATTTACAACGACTTGACCAGACTGATCAATTACAAAGCTGATTTGGCTGTAAATAATGCTAAAAATGAATTTTCCAAAGAAAGGTGACTTCCTGGGGTTTCATCGTGGGACAATGCCAAGTAGCATCCAGAGAGTGGTGGTGGAGGGACTATTTTAGATTTTCTCATGTCTCAGACTAAATGGGAAATCATGGGAAGATAACATAATTGGATTCTATTGCATGTTTGTCATGAATATTGACATTATGGTATCACTTTTGACATCTAATTGAAGAAAGGCATAAAAGTTGAATAGACATAAGAATGTCAAAGTTCTGTTGACAAATTGAAAGCTGAGCTTACTACTTCTACAAGTTCAGAAGCCGCTCAAACTGATATTTATGAAGAAACTGAATGCATGTCAACAGGTATATTCAATGGTGCAATTTATTCAACAGAAAGAGACATTGAATTTGTGTTGGCCTCACATCAGTTTGAAAATTAATCCGAGAGTCTTGCTATAAAAATGTTATATGGAAGGTTCTCATAGCTTATTTTTGAGAAGTTTCAGGGCATGAACTTACAGTTGTTTTGGCGGAGTTTAATGAAGTTAATGAGAGACAGTGCATGAGCTGAGAGGCACAGAGCGCATGGCAGACAAACAGAGACAAAACGGCAGAGAGACAGATCAACAGAGAGTGCCATTGAGACACAGAACACAAGGAACACAGTGGAACAGAGGGAGAGAATAAATGACAGAGAAAATGAGTAATAGAGAGAGACAGAGAGAGCTATACAGGTGGAGAGACAGAATCAAAGAGACAGACACGAAGGACAACAACAATAAGTGAGGGGGGGGGCAAGAGACTGAGAATTACGCTAGATCTAGAGAAAGATTTGGAGAGACAGAAACAGAACAACAAAGTGATGAACAAAGTGAGTTACAAAGAAACAGAGACAGAAATAGTGATTGATAGGCAGAAAAAGACTGACAAGGGGTGAAAGATACAGTGAGGGCAGAAATAGAGGAGGATTGAACAAGGCAGAGGGAGTTAGAAACAGAGTGATTTCTAACTCTATGCAGAGAGAGGCACACAGAGAGAAATACGGAGAGAGCCCTGGAGGGTGACAGAGATGGACAGAGAAAGGCAGAAAGATAATCACAGGGAGACTGAAAGAAAGAAATACAGAGATAACCATGACACAGATAGTGTCAGGGACAGAGACTTATGGAGACAAAGATGGGGAGAGAGATAGAGACAGAGTGGCAACCAGATATAGACATGCAATGACAGTGACAGAGAGATGATCAGAGAGACTAACAGATAGACATTGACACAGAGAGAAGTTCAGGGAGAAGGAGTGCGAGGCAAGAGACAAAAGGTGGAGACACAGAAAGAGAAATGGAGTGACACAGAGAAACACAAAGTAAACATGAGAGACAGAGACAGAGGGAGACAGGGAGGAACAGAGAGCTTCAATGGGAGGCCAACTGAGAAATGACA
>NW_025212469.1:2433-13472 GCF_004010195.1 Chiloscyllium plagiosum | reverse complement strand
TCATGGTGAATGGTAGGTCCTTAAAGAGTGTAAGGGAACAGAGGGACCTTGGAGTTCATGTGCACGGTTCTCTGAAATTGAAGTCAAAGGTAAACAGGCAATGAAAAGGGCTTTTAGCACACTGGCCTTTATCAGTCAGGGCATTGAGTATAGAATTTGGGAAGTTACATTGTAGTTGTACAGGACGTGGGTGAGGCTGCACTTGGAGTATTGTGTTCAGTTTTGGCCACCTTGTTTGAGGTAGGATGCTATTGAACTGGGAGGAGGAAGGGAGAACAAACATCAGACAACGTTAGTACCACTAGAGCGATAAAAGTGGTAGCAATTCTAGAATAAATAATGGAATCCTCAGCCAACAAAGTAATGAAGAAATAGTGATTGACTATTAATTATCAACTGATGATTATGTAATGGAAAATTATCCATTTACTGTGAAATTTGAAAGAGAATGCTTTTCTAAAATTTAATGCTGTGCTGAGCTTTATAAACAATACTTTGATGAGGTTTGCAGCCAGCTTGTCTCTGTATCAGTTTTGTAAACATTCAACTCGACCTTGTAATAGTCAAACTCAACAAAAGCTGAAGAACTGCTATGTCCAAGACCAAGGGATGAGAGAATAATAACTTGAGTTTTCCCAGTCTTTGCCGTTGAGAGCATGATAAGAAACAGTATAAGGCAAGTATCTGAACAATGTTCAGGAACCCTTTACATGGAGACACCTAGTTGAATGTACTGGATCAATTCTGCAGAATTTAAATCAAGCTACTTTCTTTGCTCTTGCTAACAGTTGAGTCAAGTCGATTTAATTTTCGTGACAGTAAACTTGGAGGCTCGTCTGGGATCCTGCAACTGGTGGGATTCTGAAGACTCCCAGGAGGCGCAGGTGACAGCGCCTTGAAGGTCTTTCACTTCATCTCGAGCGCTGAATTGGCCCTTTTGCGTGAGAGGACTGGGAATCTGTGGATCGCCCTAGCGCTGGGGTTCGAATCGAATAGGGTCGGGTTAAGAGTCAAGGGTTAAGTAATCCTACATAGAGACTCATTCTAAGAGAATAAGTACAGCAGAAAAAGGGTTCAATGCTGTGGTATTAGAGCAAAACCCAAGGGAAGGGGATTGCCGTGTCTAGAATGTTTAGGAGACAGCAAGTTTAAGGGTGGTTTTAGACTTGGAACCACCACTGGCTGAGTTGGACTCACCAAAGATGTACCGGGTACATGGTGTCTTAGCTTATGAAAACCAAGGCATTGAAGCGGCCCGCCCGAGGTAAGAAAGCAAGTCAAAGGGAAAAGATAATGGTACCGCCAGAGAGAGCGAGAGAGTGGAACACTTTTCCAGTTATGCTAAAAATGGGCTCCGGCAAGAGCAAACAAAAGGAGAGTCCACACAGGACATGGAATAGCCAACCAAAAATACAATACATGCTAAATGATTATGGCCCAGAACCTGTAAAGCAGTTAGAATTGTGGATCAAGGAATGTGGTTTTCCAGAGGGAGGAAGTTTTAGTAAATATTGAGGTTGAGGTTGGAGGAGAGAGAGAAGGAGAAAAGGAAGGGAAAAATAGAACCTGTGAATTGGAGTGCTTATACATTGTGGAAAGCTGAGGCTGATATCAGGGAAAGGAAATCTCAAGTAAAAGATAAATCAAGTACACGTACAAATACCAGCGCACATGCAGATGTGTGCGGAAAACAACCTCACAAAGCTGTACAGTGTCTTAAGTCTGTTTCATATCCTGACCTTGATGACTGCCCTCCGAGACCTCCAGCCCCCCTACAAGATCTGCCTGGTGAAGGTTCCAAGTCAGCAGCCGCTGCCTCAGGGTCTGCTGAATCACCGATAGCACACCATACCCACAACCAATTGAAGCAAGAAGCCCAAAAGAAGGACGACCACTACAAGATGGAAAGGCATCCAGGGCCGGTTCGTGATCACCCCCCGACGGTTGATGAGTCAGACAGCGAGGGTACTGGCGCACGATCATCTAACCAGGTGATTCTGCAAGCCCCAATGGCTGAAGTTGCAGGTCCAGAAGGGTGCCCAGTGCTGGTGCACTGACCATGAACCATGAAAGATCTAGAAAGTGCCTATGGGCAGTTGCCTGACCCACGCGAGGTTGGAGGTCACAAGTTCGCCAAAGAAGTGACAAAGTTCTGTACTGAGTTCCATCCCACTTCACATAAGATGAGACGTCTCCTGGGACGAAAACTAGGTGCCGTTTTCACCAAAATCAACTATACCTGGCCAGCTGCAAACGTCCATGCCAGAGTAGCCAACCCATGAGTGGAGCAGACCAGAGACTTTAATGCTTTTGTTGCAGCGCTGGCAACCGCTTGGAGGGAGGCATTCCCAGTGCGAATGGACATGACAAAAATAGCAATGTGTAAACAACAGGAAGGTAAGACCGTGTCCCAGTACCTTACGTGCCTCACTGAAGTCCATAATAAACAAAGCGGACTGAGACCACCCTTCGACAAAACGGCAGCAGAAATCACGGCATATGAAGCACACCTGAGGAATAGCTTCATCAATGGAATGAAAGACGAAATAGCGAAAAAGGTAAAAGACACATGTATTACCTGGGACACGGGAACGCTGAATTTGATAGAACAGCATGCGATACATGCTGAAAAATTGCTTACCCGAGAGAAGGATTAGCGGTAACTAAAGATGGAACAGCAAGCAGATAAAACTCAGCTTACTCTGATGCAGATGGTTGCCCAGCCGTTGGAGGGGAGTGCTGTGGAAAAAAGATAGAGGAAGAGGCGCTAGCAGAGATAGTTCTGGCGGGTGCTTAGTTTGTGGAGCAATGGACCACTGGGCGAAACAGTGCCCACGAAGACAGCCTAAATTGGCGCTGGAGGCTGGACAGCAGGGTGACTGTCAGGGGAAGGCTGAGGTGAAGGTGGGCAGCCCACAAGGTACAGGTAAGTCTCTTTTCTTTATGGTTTGCAATGAAGGCTCGCTTATGCTAATCTCTTCTACTAACCTTACGGACACTGAGACATGTCCCACCTCTATATTGAGCATTGAGGTTGCAAAGTGTGGGCAATATGTCCAATATAACAACGATGCATATAAGTCGATGCCTACCTTCATGTTATGTGTGGAAGGTACACCAGTTACCTTTTTGGTCAATACAGGAGCAACACATTTAGTCCTTAAATCAAGCCAGTTCAGAGAGTCAATGCCAATAAAGATGAGTGGAAGCTTTCTAAACTCAATGGATGTATCAGCAGTCATGGTACGAGAGAGATTTACCACCTCCTTGCAGAGCACGATATCTGTTAAAGCCTGAGGCTATAGAAAGAATTACTCCAGTCTTTGAATCCCTCCTAAAGGTTGGAGTGATAATCCCCTGTGAGAACCTACCGGTGAGAACCCCCATTTTTCCACTCAAAAAAGCAAACATTCCAGGTGAACCGGAGGAATGGAGGTTTGTTCAAGACCTGCAGGCAGTCAATAGCGCTGCTGTCCTGCGCGCCCCAAATGTTCCCAACCCCTATACGATATTAGCTCAAATTCCACCGGACAGTAAATGGCTCTCTGTTGTGGATTTAGCAAATGCCTTCTTTAGTGTACCAGATAATCAATTCTGGTACGCTTTTTCTGGAGACTCCTGTTTTAACCTCGGGATCATCGGTTCTGCAGTATCCTTACTGCTTCCCGAGCAAAAGACAGCACATATGTCGGCAGCACGTTGGCTGAGCTACAATACCGTGTTATAGGAGATGCCTAATATTACAATAAAGCGATGTAACATCCTTAGCCCTGCTAGCCTTCTCCCCACATGATTGAGTCGCTGTAACTAATGAAATTTGCAGCCCCAGACTGGATTTGCAGGATTCACCACTTCAGAATCCGGATGTGGAGGTTTTTGTGGATGGGTCAGCATTCAGGAGCAAGGAGACAGGCCAGAACTGTGTTGGGAATGCTGTAGAGACTACCCATGAGGTAGTCAAAGCGGGATCACTCCTTTCTCATCTGTCAGTGCAAGCAGCGGAGCTGATTGCCTTGACTGAGGCATGTAAATTGGCTAAGGGAAAGACAGTGAATATTTACAATGATAGCAGATATGCATTCGAGATTGTACATGATTTTGGAACCCTATGGAAACACAGCGGCTTCTTAACCTCTACCGGAAAGCTCATCACATGCCGTGGCCTGGTTTCTGATCTCCTGGAAGCGGTCATAGAACATAGAACATAGAACAATACAGCACAGAACAGGCCCTTCGGCCCACGATGTTGTGCCGAACATTTGTCCTAGCTTAAGCACCCATCCATGTACCTATCCAATTGCCTCTTAAAGGTCACCAAAGATTCTGACTATGAGAAAAGGCCTATCACTCTCAACCTATCCTCGTACGACCTATTCTCCATTCCAGGCAACATCCTGGTAAATCTTCTCTGCACCCTCTCCAAAGCTTCCACATCTTTCCTAAAGTGAGGCGACCAGAACTGCACTCAGTACTCCAAATGTGGCCTAACCAAAGTCCTGTACAGTTGCAACATCACTTCACAACTCTTGAATTCAATCCCTCCGCTAATGAACGGTCCTGTTGCCCAAATCAATTACTGTGTGTAAATGTGAAGCCCACACAGAAATAATGATTCTAATGCGAGGGCAGATTCAGCAGTAAGAACGGCAGCCCAGTTGCTGCCAAGTGATCAGATTGACATGTGTATGACAAAAATTTGTACCTCAACAGCACACGTACGGGAGTTACAGTCACAGGCCACAACGGAAGAAAAGCATGAATGGATGAAAGCAGGATGCAGTGTGAGGGAAGGAGTATGGTGTGGCCCCAATGGTAAACCCTATCTACCACGATCATTATTTCCATTCTATGACAAATTGACACACGGTAAGGACCATGTGTCAAAAGGGGGGATGTATGACAGTATTTCAGCACACTGATACACTAATGGATTTACTCATCACTCCCAGAAATATTGTGAATGATGTGTTATCTGTGCCACTAATAATGTGGGCAGGGGAATACAGATGAGTCAAGCAGCACACCCCCGACCCCAAAGCCCTTTGAACATTTACAGATGGATTGTATTGAACTAACACCCAGCAAAAGGAAAAGGTATTGTCTGGTAATAGTTTTCCAAATTGGTAGAAGCGTTCCCCACGTCTAAAAACAGGATGCCATTGAAGTAGCAAAAGCGTTGCTAACTGAACTAATCCCGAGATGGGGCATCCCTGAGAGGTTCAATAGCAGCATTGTCAATAATGCCCTACAGCAGATCAGTGATTATTTGGGAATAAACATGAGACAACACTGTGCATACCATCCAGTGAGCGATGGGACAGTGGAAAAAGAAAATTGCTACCTAAAAATAAATGAATAGACAAAGTGTTGTGAGGAACTAGGGGTGAAATGGACAAAGGCACTTCCGATTGTGCTAATGTATATGAGATCGAGGAGGAGAGGAATTGCTAATCTTAGCCTGTTTGAGATTTTGTTCGGTAGGCTGTCCAACACAGGAATTGGCTCAAGACCTAAGGTAAGACAGATAACAGGCCACTGTGAGGATAAGATGTTGTGTTACTGTATAACTCTCTCCACATTTTTATCTCAAATATACAATCAAGAGAAAGCAGCACTGCCCCAACCAGCAGGAGGGAAGCTGCACGATCTAGAACTGGGAGACTGGATAGTGGTGAAAGACTTTAGAAGGAAAAACTGGAAGGCAAAGAGGTTGATGGGACCATTTCAAGTGCTCCTTACAACACAGACAGCTGATAAGATCGCCGATTTTTAGTTATCTGGCTCTGTTTTTTTTTAAATCTGGCCCTTTCGTTTCGTGTTGTCATAAAATAACAAAAGGGGGAACTGTAATGGAAAATCAACAAAATTAACATTTATTGTGAAATCTGTAAAAGAATACCTTCCTAAGTCAATTTAATTCAGGCAGCCTGACTTTGCTGAATTCTGTGAACAGACAGCCTGTCCTCGCAAGTTTTGCAAACAACTTAATTCGGCAGAGTCAGGGGAAAACACAAGGGCAGTCGCAGTTTTTTCAACAGTACAGGAATGGGAAAACAACTCCTTATGTGCAAAAGGGCTCGAACTGTTCCTAAGCTGATCGTCCTTGAGGTGAGATAAGGCTGAATGAATTATGGTATAAAGGAAACATGTGAATGCTACTCGGGACCCCTTGCATAAGACATTTTGTCAAGTGCAGAAAGTCCCTTTGCAAAGGCCTGTAATATAATTTTTCTTTGCTCTTGCTAGCATTTGAGTTGAGTCGATTTAATTTCCATGACAGGTACTAACAGTTTAAAATTATGGGGATTTAAAATGAGGCCAGCTTTGAATATTGATGGTTTTATTTTTAAAGGGATGATGCTGCGACTTTAACAAGGTTATGGTATCCTTGGCTTTTCTTTCAGAGAGATTATAAAAGACTCAGACTCTGAAAGGTCTAAGTTTGAAAGGTGTAAAGGGCCAATTTGATGATAGCTAACAGATACTGAGTGTTTTGACCAGCTGCATCCGTCCTGAAATATTCATGTTACACCTGTTTAAAACAACAAACAAAGTTAAGGTGTGGGCTATGTTCTCAAAATGTTTTGAGGGGCTCTGGCCTGGTCCATAACAGATCTCAAATAAGAGAAAGTGCATTGTTGTTCATTCACACAGTTCCTCATTTTGCTGGTGATCTACAATTGAATTAGTAACTCTCAATTTGCCATTGTATTGGTTCGGTTTACATCAATAACAGCGATAACCTAGAATTTCTTTCTGCCTTTCCATGAGTGGTCTGGAAGAGCTTTGCCTGAGTGCGGTTATTTCTGGAGCTCAAAATCTGCATAGTTCAGCTTCGGATTTTCAATACCATTAAAATACTCTGCATAAATTAAATCGAGAAATATCTTAAAATCAAGTGGTTTGAACTGAAGTTCCTGATGACTCTAATTAGTGATCCCAGGGCCTTCAGTAGGAAGCCAAGTTTGTTTATCAGTTGACAATTCTGGCTTTAGCTTGTTGTAAATGTACCAATCTTGCTAATTGCACTAAGGCACTGGAGTCCCCATTGTTTAGGATTTTCAGGAGATTTCCTTCCTCTCACTCGTTACTTATTAGTCCAGCACCATTTACAACTCTGGCTGACCACAGTGAATTGTATTGAGCTGAATCAATAATTGCATGTTCTCCCACACTTCCTTAATATACAATTAATCTTCTGGTTTGATGGGCTTGGGAGAGTGAATGATATTCCAGATCTTGAGGTGAGAAGTTAAAGCAATATGCAGTTTACCTTGTGTTCATAGTCCATATCACCACCGGGATCTCATCTAAAGTGTCCAAACCTGTCCTGCAAACAACCCAGTGAGGTCCATTTGATCCTGAGGCAGCAAGCTGAAAATTCCCATAAAGGGGAAAGCACAAGTCACTGAGGGAATCTAACAGGATAAAATTTCTTAAACAATCATGCACTGCTTTGCATTTGCGAAAAATTGAAACGATCACAGGAAGGTTAAACAGTTATTAATAATTGAAAGAAGCATTTCCGCTCAATTTCTGATATGGTAGAAGCAAATTGTATTCAAAGTAAATATGTAGCATCATCTTAAGCCTCAATTCAATTCACTGTTTTCGTAACAGTAAGTTCATAGTTTAGTTGGAACTGAACTTGCTCCCTAACTTGCATTAGCACTGTCGTAAAGCAGAGAAATAAGGCAACTGATAATCTGAAGAATGATAATCTCACTCAAATTGGCATTTCATTCCTTCAGTTGTATGCCAGTAAAGATCTCTTCAATTTTGAAGTGAAATTCCAATCAGGGCTTCTTCAGAAATGCTGGAATCATACTTCCATTCTGACAATTCCCTGTTCGTGCACTCCTGTTGGAGATAGGCAAAATACATTGCATTTTTCACAGATATTCATTGCCATATTCAGAAATGTAAAGGTCGATACACAAGATAGCTATTGTTAATGGGTAAATGTGTAATTTATGTTTGAGGTTAGGGTGCTGAGAGTAAAAGTTGCCAAGTGTTTAAGGGGGTAGGTTGCCAGGTGGGTGAAGTACCACATGGGTAATTGGGTCAGATGTCAATTGGATAGTTTGTCAGGTGGGTATTTTGTAAGGTGAGTAAGGCACAGGGTAAATAAGTGTGCCAGGGAGAATGCTGGCAAAGCCCAGGTAAATGATAGAGTATTTGGGTCAGGTCAAATTGATGGGGAGACATTGGATCCAGCTGGGTCAGGAGAGCACCAGGTCCCAGCATATATGGATCATTGGATCCAGGTTGGATATGAGTGGTTGGGATCAGTAAGGGGGTAAAGCGTGATCTGGCCCTGAATGAGGAAGGACTGACAGTTCCTGAGAGAGGATTGGTGTGCAGGGTGAGTGTCACTTCAAGAATGGCAAAAAAAAATCAGATCCATCAACAAGATAGCTGTGTCAGTTCTGAACTGCAGTAGAGCAGCATGGCTGGGTCCAGAGCGATGGTTCAAAGTAGCGGAAGGGGACATCACGTCCAGTTCAGTGGAAGGGGATATAATCAATGTAGCAAGAGGGAAGTGCGCATCAGGTCTATTGCAGGAGAAGGGCCAATATCTCCGGGACAGGGGAAGGAATGAGAGAAAGGACGGACAACAAATACTAGCCAAGCCAAAAATATCTGCATCCCACAAATAAGAAGAACATTGTTTAAACTCCAATGGTCTCGAGCTCAATTTTCCTAATCCTTTCCCAGAAGACAATGCATTCATCACAGGGATTTATCCAATGACCCTTGGGTGAACTTCCGAAAGAATGTAACCAAAGCGTGAACAATGGTCTGAAAGTGTATCAATCCTACATTTAATCTCTAAACTTGCAAACACATCTTAATAATTACCATCACATATAAACTTGAAGAACATCTGGGTCTCAAATGAACTCAATTTCCAATCATAGATCTCCAACATTATGAAGCAAATTGCATGCTGTGCGATTTATTTCAGAGACTAAAATGAGAACAAAATTGAATTAACAATCAGTTCCCCAAGTCTTTCTCCAGCCATTAAGTAATACTGTTACACCTTCTATTGTAAGGCAAGAGTGAAATTAAACAGAAATCTTTGGCATAAAATGCCATTGCTACTGTTGACTCCCTTACTGTAATAATTCTGGTTGGCAACTGCAGAACAAATATTGAATTAGTTTAAACATATAAATGTGTTCACTACAAGAACAGGTAACAGGCTGACAATGTTGAATGAGTGAAACACTTCTTGGGCAACCAAAATATTTCGAACATCTGCATGTTGTTACCCTTTGTGGGAGAGTCTAAAACCAGAGGCAAAATCGCACAATTAAACCGAAGATGAAGAGAAATTTCATATAGAGTCATATATTCATAGAGATGTGCAGCATGGTAACAGACCCTTCAGTCCAACCCGTCCATGCTGACCAAATATACCAACTCAATCTAGTCCCAACTGCCAGCACCCGACGCGTATCCCTCCAAACCATTCCTATTCATATACCCATCCAAATGTTTTTTAAATTTTGCAATGGTAATGACCTCCACTATCTTTCCTGGCAACTTATTCCATATATGTACCCCCTCTGTCTGAAAAAGTTGCCCCTTAGGTCTCTTTTATATCTTTCCCCTCTCACCCTCAACCTATGCCCTCTCATCCTGGATTCCCCATCCAAGGGAAAAGACTTTGTCTATTTATACTATCCGTGCCCCTCATGATTTTGTAAACTTCTATTTGGTCACCCCTCAGCCTTCGACCCCCCAGGGAAAACAGCCCCTGTCTGTTCAGCCTCTCCCTATAGCTCAAATCCTCCAATCCTGGCAACTTTCTTGTAAATGTTTTTTGAGCCCTTTCAAGTTTCACAACATCTTTCCAGTAGGAAGGAGACAGAATTGCACACAACATTCCAACAGTGTATCCAAATGGCTAGTTCTCCCTGTATTTCGTGAAATCTAACCATGCTAACCAGTCTCCCATCGGGAATGTTGTCAAACGTCTTTCTGAAGTCCACAGAGATCAGAGGATTATGATTCTATGGGATCTTTAACATAAAGGATTGTTCAAATTGGCACATTAAGAATATTCAAAGCTAGGATAAACATTTTTTAATCTATAAGGGAGTCATGGGTAATAGAAGCAAAGTGGAATTGAGGATTATCAGATGACCCATGACCTCTTTAAATGGCAGAGCAGATTTAATGGGTTGAATGGCCTACTTTGACCCCTATGTTTTGTGGCACTTGTTTTCCTGGGTGAGCAATGCTTCTAGAGCACACAAAGCTCAGCACAATTAAGGGTAAAGCTTGGTCAGTTTGACATTCAGTGACTTGCATTTGTGCTTAGTCCATCACCTGCAAACTGGAGTCTCTCGCCAAGATTCTGTGAGCAGCATCTCAAATCAGTCACATTACTCCATTCAAGCCAGAAACATCCTTACGTCATCTTATATTTTGTTTCCTTCATTATCACTGGAGCAAAATACTGAAACTCCATTCCAAACATTAGTATGGATCTCCCTACAACAAACAGACTGCAGTAGTTGAAGGAAGCTTTCTACCTCCACCTTATCTTCAAAAAGTATGAATGGGAAAAATCATGTAGAAATTTCCACAGACATTCATACGCTTTGATATAAAAATAGTGAAGTGGCGGAGATCCAAGATGGCGGCGACCCAGTAAGACTGAGTCTATAGTGCTCCTCCCAAGACTTGGGCACAGTGGGTCACCTACCCCCTACCAAGCTCACCAAATCATTTATAATAGTTTTGTAATTCAATTAGTTGTGTAATATTACATCTAAACAACTTAATCCTAAGTTAAAATGACTAAAGGGAAGGGAGCCCGCAGCTCTCAGCAAGCAGGAACCCCTCCCCCACACTCTCCAGCTGCAGCAGAGGCGTCCACAGCTGCCCCGGGGGACTTACTAACAGTAACAAGCCTTGCAGAAATGCTTTCCAAGCTTGACTCGAAGATCGATGCTTTTATTGTCGAATCCAGAAATCGTTGGGAGCCGCTCTCGGCCGCGCTGCAGAAGCACGACCGAGAGATT
>NW_025212469.1:0-1259 GCF_004010195.1 Chiloscyllium plagiosum | reverse complement strand
CTTTTCTCAGTCCCAGCCCTCAGACTCAGCACCGCCTTCTTGACCTTCAATCTTCTTCCCGACCTCTCCACCCCCACCCACTCTCCGGCTTATCACCCTCACCTTAACCTCCTTCCACCTATCGCATTCCCACGCCCCTCCCCCAAGTCCCTCCTCCCTACCTTTTATCTTAGCCTGCTTGGCACACCCTCCTCATTCCTGAAGAAGGGCTTCTGCCCTAAACATCGATTCTCCTGCTCCTTGGTTGCTGCCTGACCTGCTGCGCTTTTCCAGCAACACATTTTTAAGCACTGATCTCCAGCATCTACAGTCCTCACTTTCTCCCCTGATGAATATAATGCCAACCTACTCAATATCTCCTCATGTGAAAATTAAACCATATCAATTTTGTGAGCCGTCTCTGAATACTTTCCATTACCAGCACATATTTCCCTTGATAAGGGATCAAAACGGGTCACAGGGTTGTGAACGTGGTCTGACTAGTCCCTCACACAGTGTTAGTAAGACATCCCTACTTTAGTACTCCCTATTTTAATGATGCATTAAAAGACGAATATTCGATTTAATCTTTCCCATAAATTGTTGTATTTAGATGCTAGCTTTGTGCAATTCATGCACAGGAATCCCAAATCCTTCAATGCTGTTGCTTTCCGCTTTTTCCACAGTTAAACAATACTCATCTCCCCTATCCTTCTTGCTAAAGTGCATAACCTCACATTTTCCTGTGTTATGTTACATCTACCAACTTACTAACTTGTTTCTGTATTTCTATGCACCAATTATGTCATCCATAAAATGCCTTCTCATGTACTTTTGTGTCATTCACATAATTGACAATAGTACATTCCCATCCCTCACCCAAGTCATTAGAAAATATTGTCAATAATTATGGGCCCAGAGTATATACCGGTGGAACTCCAATAGTTTTTGGTTTCCATTTAAAAATGTCTCTTTGCCTTCTTTCAGTTAGTCCATTCTTTAACTATCTTAATATACTATACAGAGCACTGTAGGTTGGCATGGTGGCTCAGTAGTCAATACTGCTGCCTCACAGTGCTAGGGACTTGGGTTTGATTCCAATTTTGGGTGACTGTCTGTGTGGAATTTGCACATTTGCTCTGTGTCTACGTGGGTTTCCTCCCACAATACAAAGATGTTCTGGTTGGGTGATTAGGCCATGCTAAATTGTTTTCAGGGATGTGTAGATTCGATGCATTAGTCAGGGAGTAAATGTGGAGTAATGGGTCTGGGTGGGTTAC
>NW_025212468.1:12370-26876 GCF_004010195.1 Chiloscyllium plagiosum | reverse complement strand
TTATTGTATCCGCTGCTCCCGATGCAGTCTCCTCTACATTGGGGATACTGGACGCCTCCTAGCAGAGCGCTTTAGGGAACATCTCTGGGACACCCGCACCAATCAACCACACCACCCCGTGGCCCAACATTTCAACTCCCCCTCCCACTCTGCCGAGGACATAGATGTCCTGGGCCTCCTTCACCGCCGCTCCCTCACCACCAGACGCCTGGAGGAAGAACGCCTCATCTTCCGCCTCGGAACACTTCAACCCCAGGGCATCAATGTGGACATCACCAGTTTCCTCATTTCCCCTTCCCCCACCTCACTCCAGTTCCAAACTTCCAGCTCAGCACTGTCCACATGATTTGTCCTGCCTGCCTATCTACTTTTTCACCTATCCACTCCACCCTCCTCACTGACCTATCACTTTCATCCAACCCCCATCCACTCATTGCACTCTTTGCTACTTTTTCCCCACACCCAACCTCTTCTCATTTATCTGCTTGTATTCATGATGATGGGCTTTTGCTCGAAACATCGATTTTACTGCTCCTTGGATGCTACCTGAACTGCTGTGATTTTCCAGCATCACTCTACTGCTAGGGGCCTGGCACTCCAACCACAACGCCATAAACAAACACATAGATCGAGATGCCATCTATCAATCCCTCAGAATACGAACAGGACATGACTTCACCACAAACCCCAGGAACCCCATCCAGGAGAAAGATATAAATAGAAAGCAGGAGACAACAGCTTCGCTTCACTTGGAGGCCGCCACTGATGATGTTACATGGCCAGGTAATGAAACACCTGGATATCAAACCTACAGCTCAGCGAGCAAACCTACACCCTAAACCACTCTACTACAAAATCTGGTTTCCAGCATCTGCAGTCATTGTTTTTACCGATCCAATTTTGAAAGTATTAGGCGATTGGAATACCCTATTCACTGGTAAAGGGATGGTTGGAAAATGCAAGACCATAAAAACTTGGTTTCAGAGAGTCCAGAGTCAACGTGTTCCTATTAGTGAGGGGGCAAGGCTGGTGGGTGCAGGGAGTGCTGGATGGCTAGATATATTGTTGCTCTGATTAAGGTAAGGAAGGGGGCATCTGTCAGGTAAACAGAGCTGAGATCAAGTGAATCCCCAGAGGAGTATAAGGGCAGTAAGTGCATAGTCAACGCCGAAATCGGGCCAGAAAAATGTGGACATGAAATGGCTTTAGAAATAGGGATACCGAGGCATTGAAGAAATTCTACAAATCCTTTAATGGCAAAAGATTAACAAGGGAGAGAATAAGGCACCTTAAAGATCAGTAAGGCTACCGATGTGTGGAACCACAGGAGATGGGAGGGATACGAAACAAGTATTTCTCCTCAGTATTTAATGTGGAGGAGGTTACAAGAACGAGAGAGTGAAGAAGTATATAGCGATGTCTTGAAAAATATCTATATTACAAGGAGATGTTGGATATTTTAAAACATATAAAGGTAAGCAAATCCCCGGGACTTGATCAGTTGTATCCCAGATGTTTGTGGGAAGCCAGGAAAGAGATTTCTCAGCATTTTGCTGATATATCTGGATCATTGCTTTCCACAGGTCAGGTGTCAAAAGACTGGAGGGCTGCTAACATAGTGTCATTATTTAAGAAAGTAAGGAAAATCCAGGTAACTCTCGATCGGTGAGCCTGGCGTCAATGGTGACTAAATTGATGGAGTGGATTTTGAGGGAAAGGATATGTATGCATTTGGAAAGACAAGGACTGAAGAGGGCTTTGTACATTGGAGATCACGTTTCACTGACTCAGTATAATCTTTTGAGGAAGTGATGAAGATGATTGATGAAGGCTGGACAGTGGATGTTGTCTTTATGGAATTCAGTAAGAAAACCTAAATGTTCTACATGGTAAACTGGTTAGCAAGGTTAGACTTCCTGGAATCCACGGAGAGCTCGCCAGTTAGATCCAACATTTTCTTGAATATTGGAGACAGGCCGTGACAGTGGACATTTGTTCAATGACCTTGGAGACCTGTGACCAGTGGCGTGCCGCAAAAGATCAATAGTGGGTCCACTGCCTTTTGTCACTTACACAAATCATTTGCATTTGAGTATATGAAGTATGGTCAGTAAGTTGGTAGATAAAGCCAAATTTGGTGGTATAGTCGACGGTCAAGAATAATCTCTCAGACTATAATGGGACGTTGCTTAGGTGAACTGAGAAGTGGCGGAAGGAGTTTAATTTAGATAAATGTAAGGTGTTGCATTTTGGCAAGACAAATCAAGGCAAGACATATAGGTAGTGTCCCGTCGAAAGCTGCCATTCAAGGAGAACTCCATAGAAAGTATCGAATCCTTGCATTGAGGAAACAGGCTATTCGGCCCATCGAGCCCAGACCGACCCTCTAAACAGTATCCTACTGGATAAACCCCTACCCTATCCCTCTGAGCCTGCATTTCCCATGGCTAATCCACCTCGCCTACACATCCCAGGCTACTTGGGGAAATTTAGCATGGCTAATCTACACTTGCCTGTATATCTTTGTACTGTTGGAGGAAAACGTAGCACCCGGAAGAAACTCACGCAGACACGGGGAGAATGTGCAATCTCCACACAGGCTGTCATTCAAGGATGGAATTAAACCCAGATCGCTGCGCTCTGAAGCAGCAATGCTAGTCGATGAGCTACTGTGTCACCTTGTGGTGCAGGTTCTCCGTTCCTTGAAAGTGCCATCACAGGTCGACAGCGAAGTGAAGAAGGCACTTGGTGATCTTCCCTTTATTGGTGCGTGCTTTGAGTTTATGCGTTTGCATGACATGTTGCACTGTCCAGGACATTGGTTTGGCCAATTTTGTAATACTGCCTTTAATTCTGGTCTCCCTGCTGTCGGAAAGATGTTGTCAAACTTGAAAAGGTGCAGAAGAGATTTAAATGAATATTGCAGATGTTGAGGGTTTGAGCTACAGGGAGAGTTTGAATAGGCTGGGAATATTTTCAAGTGTTGAGGCTGAGGGGTGACCTTAAAGAGATTTATACAATCATGAGGGGCATAGTTAAGGTAAACAGTCAATGTCATTACCCCAGGAGAGGCGAGTCAAAAATTACAGGACAAAGATTTAAGGTGAGAGGGAAAAGATTTATAAAGGGAAATGAGGTACAACACTTTCAAAGAGAGACTGCTGTGTTTATGGACTGAGCACCCAAAAGAGGTGGGTGGAGGCAGGCACAGTTACACCATTTAAAAGGCATTTGAATGGGTACGTGCATGGGAAGGGTTTAGAGGGATATGGGTCAAGTGCTGGCAAGGGGGATGAGATTAATTTAGGATATTTGGTCAGAATGGACGACTGGATCGAAGGCTCCTTTTCCGTGCTGTACCTCACTGAGACACTGTTGACTCTGGAGTGTATAACACAGGAACAGGAAGAGGCTACTCAGGTTCTGAATTCTGTCAGTCAGCTTGTTTTCTCAATTGCTGAGAGTAAAATACAAAAATACATCATTGAGATTTTGATGGTGTTTTACAGAAACAGGAGAAAGGCTTTTAGTCAAGAGAAGCTCTAAGGAATGCGAAGAGGCGATTCAGGCCTTCATTTCCATTCCACAGGAGCAGCGGATGAGCACAGAGTGATTGGAGCCTGTTAGTCAGTAGCAGGAGGAGGACATCTATTTTCGCAAACTTGGGATCAGGAGGCATCAATCAGTTGCTCAAGACTGGGACACAGGAACAGGAGGCAGTCGCTCAACAGCTCGAGACTGGCAAAAAAGGAACAGGATGCATCACTCAGTTGCTCAAGACTGGGACACAGGAACAGGAGGCAGTAGCTCAACAGCTAGAGACTGCGAAAAAGGAACAAGAGGCAGTCACTCAACTGCTCGACACTGGTACACACGACCAGGAGGCAGTCACTCAACAGCTCGAGACTGGGAAACAGGAACAGGGCACAGTCACTCAACATGCTCGAGACTGGGACACAGGAACAGGAGGCAGTCAATCAACTGCTCAAAACTGGGACACAGGAACAGGAGGGTGTCATTCAACTGCTCGAAACTGGGACACAGGAACAGGAGGCAGTCACTCAATTCCTCGAGACTGGGACACAGGAACAGGAGGCAATCACTCAACTGTACGAGATGGGACACAGGAACAGGAGTCAGTCACTCAACTGCTCGAGAATGGAACACGGTAACAGGAGGCATTCACTCAACTGCTCGAGACTGGGACACAGGAACAGGAGGGTGTCATTCAACGGCTCGAGACTGGAACACAGGAACAGGAGGGTGTCATTCAACTGCTCGAGACTGGGACACAGGAACAGGGCACAGTCACTCAACTGCTCGAAACTGGGACACAGGAACAGGAGGGTGTCATTCAACTGCTCGAGACTGGGACACAGGAACAGGAGGCAGTCACTCAACTGCTTGAGACTGGGACACGGGAACAGGAGGCCGTCACTCAACTGTTCGAGAATGGAACACGATAACAGGAGGCAGTCACTCAACTGCTCGAGACTGGGACACAGGAACAGGAGGCCGTCACTCAACTGCTCGAGACTGGCACTGGGAAATCTGGAGGCTTGTGAGGCCCCAGGACCCTGTTACGCAGGCACAGCAGGAGGTGACTCACTCCCCACCAGCTTTGGGCACTAGGTGAGGAGGGGAGTTTGCCTGTTGCAAACAGAAATAGATGAATAAGCTTCATTCTTGGGTCCACACAATCCTGCCCCACCATTCACCAAGGGCACGGCTGATCTGATGGTGATTCCCTCATGCCATTTTATGGAGACCCCCTCTCTGCAGCCTCTGCTCCCTTTATTTGTCATGTTGCAGACGCAGATGCTGTAACAACCGTCACCATGACTCGTCCAGAGGATCGGGTCGAATCAGATTAGTCAGGATTTGAAGGTTCCAATCACAAGAATGAAAACACAAAATAAAGGAATTGCCAGGTGTTTAGTTCTCTGACATTCGCAATCCAACTCACATAAACAGCCCATCCATTGTACGTTCAGTATGGAGCACCGTGGAGATCCAGCCAGCGAACTGCTGAATGCAACCCAACAATGTCCAGAGTGGAACTCTGTGCAGCCAACACCAATGTCTGATCTATAATCCTGGGCTAAATGTCCAGTATGGGTAGCTGTGCAGACCGCACTGGTTCATTCATATATAACCACAGGCTTTTGCATAGTTCGGTAACACTGTGTTAGATCACTGCCCAGTGTGGGGAAACTTGCAGCCCGGGCTGGAAGTGACAGGATATGCAGCTCCCATCCATTTACAGCTTTATATCTCCATTGCGCCTTAACAAGGGATGCTGTGGGTGTGAAAATCACTGGAAGGGAGAGATGTTAGTTGAAACAGTTTCAATACCAATAGTTCCGATTCAGGCGCATACCACTCCAGTATTTAAAGATGAAATAACTGAGAAAATGTTGAGTGAGGTTTTGTGGATGGTCCAAAGAAGTAAGTGGGGGTTGGTGATGTTACAATGGTTGCACTATAAGCCTCCAAATAATCAATGGGAATTAGAGAAACAAATATGCAGGGAGGCTGGGGAGACTTGCAGGAGCAATAGGATTATAATAACAGGTGATTTTAATTATACTAACATAAACAGGGACTTCCAGAGGGTTCAGGACTTAGATGGAAAGAAATTAGTTAAGTGTGTTCAGGAAAGTTTCCACAAGCAATATATAGAGGGTCCTACTCGGGAAGGGACAAACTCGACCTACTGTTGGGACATAGGGCAGGATAGGTGAAGGAGGTAAAGTGGGGGAGCATTTTGGGACCGGTGACTAGAATTGTATTAATTTTAAAATCGTCATGGGAAGGACAGAAATGGTCCACAGATTCAGGTTCTAATTTGGGCGAGGCAAATTTTGTTGGAATTAGACATGGACTTGCAAAGGTTGATTGTAGTAGCTTGTTTCCAGGCAAAATGACCTCTGGTAAGTGGGAGGCCTTTAAAAGTGAGATAGCTCGAGTTCAAAGTCTATATGTTCTTGTGAGGGTGAAGGGAAAGTGAGGCAGGAAGAGAGAACCCTGGATGACAAGAGATAATCAGGCTCTGACCAGCAAGAATGATGCATGGCTCAGGTTCACGCAGCTGGAATCAATGGAATCTCTGGAGAGACACAAGGGATACAGGAGTTTACTGAAGAAGGAAATCAGGAGGGCGAAAAGGAGGTATGATATAGCCTTGGCTGAGAACATTAGGGTGAATCCAAAGATCTGCTTTCAGTATAGTAAAGAAAAAGAACGACTATAGAGAAAATAGGACGCCTTAAAATCCAAAGTGGGCATTCATGTGTAAAACCACAACACATGGGTGAGGTCCTCAATTTCCCCTCTGTGTTTACCATGAAGAAAGACATGAAGATCTGTGACCTTTGGGGGAGTTAGTTGTCACATCTTGGTATCGTTCATCTCATAGTAGAGGTGCTGTTGGACATATTAGAATGCATAAAGTCAGATAAATCTCTTGGTCCTAACCAGATATTTCCAAGAGCACTGCAAGAGGCGAGAGAAGACAGGTCAGGGGCCAAGGTCCAGGAAGACTGGGCAGTAGCTAATGTTGTCCCCTTATTCAAGAAGGGCTGCAAAGAAAAACCTGAGAAGTATGCACTAGTAAGCTTCACATGTGTTTTCGGTAAAGCACTTGAGAAGGTTCTGAGAGATAAGATGTGCATGCATTTCGAAAGAAAGAGTTTGACTTGGAGCAGTCAGCATAACTTTGTGCATGGCAGATCATGCCTTAAAAATTTTGTTCGAGTTGTTTGAGGAAGTGACCAGGAAGGTTCACGAGGGCAGGGTGGTGGACATAGTCTATTTGGATTTCTTTAAAGGCTTTGATGAGGTTCCACGTGGTAGGCCGCTCGAGAAGGTTATATTGCATGGACTCCAAGATAATCTGGCAAATTGGCGACACAATTGACTTTGCGTTTGGAAGCAAATGGCTCTGGTGGAGGTATGCTTGTCGGAACGGAGGCCTGTGACTCGTGGATTGCCTCAGGGTTCTGTGCTGGGTCCATTGCTGTTTGTTATCTATATCAATGAGTTGGACGAGAGTGCACAACACAAGGTTAGTAAGTTTGTAGATGACACTAAAATAGGAGTGATCCCATGAGGAACATTACCAGAAATTGCAGCAGTGCCTTGATCGGCAGCGGAAGTGGGCTGAGAAATAGCATGTGGTGTTTAACATAGATAAGGGTGACGTCTTGCATTTTGGAAATTCAAATCCAGGTAGGAGTTTAATGATGAATGAGAGTGCCTTACGGAGTGTAGTGGAATAAAGGACATAAGAGATCAGGTGCACTGTTATCTGAAATTTGAGTCACAGATACACAGGACAGTGAAGAAGGCTGTTGACACACAGACCTTCATCAGGGCATTGAGTACAAACGTTGGGACGTTATGTTGCAATTATACAGGATGTTGGTAAGGATGCAGTTGGAGGTTTGGGTTCAGTTTTGTTCTCCTTGCTCTAGAAAGGATATTATTGAATTAGAAACAGTGTAGAAGAAATTTCAGAGATTTTTCCTGGGCTAAAGGGTTTAAGTTATAAGGAGAAATTCGTCAGGTTAGAACTTATTTCTTTACAGCCTAGGAAACTGAAGGGGTTCTTAAAGAAGTGTAGATAGTTTGTGAGAAGATTTGTAGCTCGCGTGCTCGTTGTTGTGGTTCTGTTCACCAAGCTGGGAATTTGTGTTGCAGACGTTTCAGCGGACAGCTGGAACGGACAACAGGAAGCGGCAGATACAAACCACTATAAATGCCGGAGGAAACATCACAGAAGCACTTCACAGGAGGCTCCCAAGCACTGAGGATGTCACCTAGACAGGGGACGAAACGTCTGCAACACATATTCCCAGCTCGGCGAACAGAACCACAACAGAAGTGTAGATCTTATCAAAATATGAGAGACGTGCTGAGGGGTGAACACTTCATTTTTTTCGCAAGCTTGGCGAATCGAGGTCTCGAGGACATCCTTTAATGCTTCGAGAGGAATAATATAAAAATTAACTTGTAGGGGCAACTTGTTTACACAGAGTATGGTACACATATGGACTGAGCTGCCAGTGGAACTGGTTGAGGTGGGTACAATAACAACATTGAAAAGGCATATGGACAAATACACAGATAGGAAAAGATTAAAGGATACAGAGCAAGGTCAGAGAAATTGGATGAGTGTGGATGGATATTTTGTTCGGCATGGAACAGCTGGGCCGAAGGGCCTGTTTCCGTCTGTAGAACGTATGACTGTAAATACGTGTATTTTGGGATAGAGAAAGGGAGGGAGACTGAGAAAAAATGTCATGGAAAGATATGTTCACAGGTTTCAGAATGCTGAAATGAAGACATAGTATCATGCCACACGGGTCAGTATTATGAAGAATTATGAGTGAATGGTATATTAGTGTGAGTTCAGGCGATGGAGAGTTTTGAATGAGCATTTGTCCTGCAGCTTTGAAGCTGTGAGGGAGGACTGCAGAGTCTTCAACACATTGAGCTGTATAAAACAGTAATTTGTCTCAGTTTCATTTTCGATGAGTGTGACAGAGGGATTGTCTGTACGAAGCTGAACTAGTTTCGTGGTGCTATCTTATCGAACTCACCTCATTAGCTTCCCCATGATGTCCATCTTATTCAATACCAGCCCGATTCTCCCACCTATTGACCAGACAACACTCCGGCACTTTTACCCCAGTTTTCTTCAAGTGCCTGTTCGAGAGCATTCCCCATGGAATGCAATCTCCTAACAATATATTCCATCTGCTTTATACTTTCATACGACGGTCAGCATGCTTTACACAGACCAAACAAAAAATCTACACTTATTTTATGGTTTTAGATGCCAATCACACTTAGTAATTCTGGTTATTTCACTTGACACACCTTAATGATATTAAATAAAAGACAGCTTCTAAACACGTCTTGTTATAAAATACAATTTCGAGCAGAGAACGTTTTTACTCTCAGCCGTTATCTTGACCGTTATCTGAATTGTACCATTTTCATTGTTATGAAAGTTTCTCTTGCCCTTTGCCTGTGACTGTTTCTGTCTGTGACAGTTGCACTGTCTCCCACTCAGTTAGTTGGACAGCAGGTTTGTAATGTAGAGGGAGGCCAACAGCGCAGGTTCAGTTCCTCACACTGACAGAGGTTACCATGAAGGGGACGCTCTCTCAGCCTCAACTTCACCCCATCACCCGAGATGTGGTGACCCTCAGGGTAAACCAGCATGAGTGGTCTCTCTAATGAGAGTTCTTTGGGCCTCTATTCTATGAATGTTAGCATTTCAATTTTAAAAAGTAATTTTATTGAAAGACTTTTAATATTATGATAACACAATAACAACACAACTCAAATAACTGAACAAAATTACACTCATGTGCATGTACGTACAAAACAAGTTAAAAACATTAAGTGGACAGAAGAAAAACAAAAATAAACAATAAATAATGAACAAATAGTACAGCGCAGCATAACAAAACGATAGCTCTCGTTCTTCAAGAGCATTAACTGATACGCATTTCTATGTTCATAATTGTTTCTCGCTGGATATTAGATTCATTAGAAAATATCGTCATGGCTATATAAGAGCCCTTCTTAATGTGACAGATAAACCTGCATCGTATTAATCCAAAAAGAGCTGCCATGTCTTATATTAATCTCTGTTTTCTGGTGCACCATACTGGTGAGAAAGTCCAAAGGGATATTCTCCAAGAACTTACGACGACCCAACAGAACCAGGGTTTTCCGACATCCAACACAACAGAACATGTTTCCTTGCACAGAAAGTAAGGATATAATGTTTTTCCTCTTGTGCATCTGCGTAAGGTACCCTGAGCAGGCCCAGGAAAAGAAAAACCGGGTCCATCTCCAATTCAGTCCCCAATACCTGCTCTATCACACCTAACACAGTGCTCCAATATATATGAAGCCTGCAGCAGGACAGCAATCAAGAGTAAGAGTGCCTGTAGTCATTGTGCATTTACGACATGCTGAAGATAATCCCACTTCGCATTTTGAGAGACAATCTGGGGTCAGATAGACCCAATGAAGAATTTTCAACTGCGTGGAATGGGTCCTATTACAGATCAAAATCCTTCGAGCATTTTCACAAATGTCCTCCCATCTCTCCGAGGTGGTCTGAACCCCCAACTCTCTCTCGCAGTCACCACAAAGCTGCACAGTCTCATCTGAGGGGAGACACTCCAACTAATGATAAAGGGTACTGACAGAGAGTGTATTCTAAGCAATAAGCACTCACTTTGACAAAAAAAGACCCTCATCTGCATACAACATAACCTTATGTTATTTCTATCTTACTTCTGGGGCAGGAATGTTGGGGTAATATCCCCAATTGTGTAGGATGCCACCGTATCTAAGATTGTTGCAGGGATGGGGAAGAAATCATCCCTCGTGTGCCATTTCTGCGGGTGAAAGGAGAAAATAAAATCTCTACTTGTGAGGTAGATCTGCCTCCAGACATCCACCAGCTCTAGTTCTGCACACAAATCCACTAATTGCTTACATTATAACGAGGGTATTGGGGAATATTTGGACATTCTGTCCACCGTGGGTCCATAAGACAGTTGAAATCTTCGTCTCCAATAATGTGCCACGATGCAAGGTAACTTAATTTGGAAAATGCATCCAAAAGGATTTTAAGATGGTGCGCCGGGTGGCAATAATCATTCAAAATACTGTATTATTTTCCATAGTTCAAGACTTTGGGGATGATGATCCTTCCAAGAGTGTCTAATACAATTTAGTAAGTTAAATGGAAGATTCTTCTTCACTAGTATGGTTTCTCCCCTACTCCTTGTATTAAAAGACGAGAAATAAACCCGATCAAACCCGCCCTGCTATAACGTCAAATGTTCCTTGCCATCAGGGTGCATCTCCTGCAATAGGACAACATCCACCATTTCATTTTGTAGATTAGAAAGTACACTTTTCCTCTTGACTGGCAGATGGCTCCCCTTAATGGTCCAGGTACAACAGTTAAGCACATCATTATCCAAAACGCACTGTAGCAACATTTCAACTCTAGAGTTTCACATCGAATTACACATCGCTGATCATTAATGACAAAAAAAGACTCATTGAGCCTAAAAACTGTACAAATTAAAACTACTACAACTAACAAGCTCTCAAAACTTTCCAAAGCTAAACGCATAAAAAAACCAAAGAACGAAATAAAATCCAAAATGCCAATGACACTCGATTGGGGAATTTACTCTCCACCGCCCACTGCGGATGCTTACATATCTCAAAACTTCATCTTGTGCCCGCTACCAATATGGAATCCAGGCAGTTAACAACAAAATATCAGGCTTGAACTGCCCTTTGGTCGGCACTTAGTCATCACAACTACCGTAACCCACTCCAGCATGAGCTGCACCCCAGACACAAGCAAAGAAAGAAAAAAAAGTAGTCATACCAATGAAGAAGTTAAAAATGAGTACTCTACCCATTCTCAGCTATAATTTAACACTGGTTAATAGCAGAAAAATCCAACAAACCTTCTTGAAGAGAGAAACATGATAATCTAAATATCCAGCTCACTTTAAAAGTTTTCGTTTTCTCTGGAGAGTCAGACGGGTTCACGGATCCATTCAAAGCAATACGCAACACTGTTGGGAACCGTAAGGAATACTGAATCCCTAGTTCCCTTACTCTTCTCTTGATATCATCAAAAGATTTTCTTTCCTGAATCACTGCCGCTGAAAACTCCTGAAAGAACAGAATCCTGGAGCTCTTGTGAATTAAACCCATTGGATTTCAGAACCCCTAGGTATGAAAGCTTCCATCAGACTTTGTTTGTCCCCATAACTATATAATCGCGCAAGAACAGGATGAAGGCGTTGGTCTGAGTCTGACTTTCGCGCCGTATACACCTGACCTGTACATCTTTGTGACTGTCGGAGGAAACCGGAGCACCCGGAGGAAACCCACTCAGACACGGGGAGAACGTGCAAACTCCACACAGTTAGTCGCCTGAGGCGGGAACTGAACCCGGGTCTCCGGCGCTGTGAGGCAGCAGTGCTAACCACTGTGCCACCGTGCCGCCCACTGTGCCACCGTGCCGCCCACAAAGTAAAGATTCTATCGCTCTTTTAGTGTTGAATTTTAAGTAAATGGCTGGGATGGGGTTGGTTAGAGAAACACTTTGCCCGTGCATTGATACCGAGTCCAGCAAAGCAGACCTCTGGATCGCCGCCATCTTGTATTTCCCCTTATCATTTTATCGACATTATCATTTCATTTTGCATTATATTCCTGTAGGTTCTGAAGCCGTGTTATTTGATACCACTGTCTACATTTGCCCCCACTCTGCACATGGCTGCCCATTCCTCGATAATCCTTAATTCTGTTGTTATTTATGAACCTTCCCTCTGTGCCTCAAAAAAAATTCAATATCTCTGCCTCCGTTGCTCCGTGGGAAAGAGTGTTCCAAAGACTCACAGCACTTTGGGAAAGCCATTATAAACATTATGATCTGAGTGTGAGATTAGTTTTTTGTGTCTCCTTATCTGAGAAAGGATATAATTACATTGGAAGCAGTTCAGAGATATTTCATTTCACGTATTCTTGGGATGAAGGGCTTATATTATGAAGGCTTTAACAGGGTACTCTTGGAATGAAAGAAAACAGCATCCCACCTGTGCCTACACCCCCCACCCCCAGTCTTATCCATGTAACACTGCATTTCCCATAACTAACCCACCTAACCTACGCATCCCTGGGCACTATGGACAATCCACTTTAAACTGCACATATTTGGACTGTGGCAGGAAACTGGAGCACTGGGAGGAAACCCAGGCACGGGGAGAATGTTCAAACTCCACAGAGAGGGTCGCCCGAGGTTGGAATTGGACCCAGCTCCGTGGTGATATGAGGCAGCAGTGCTACCAACAGATCCAACATACACCTCCGTTAGTTCTGTTAGTAACTTGTGGCTGACTAAAGAAATCTGCCTGACTTGTTCTTATCACTGAACCTGACCCAGTCAGAGACCTTTATCATCGGCCATATCACCAACCTGGTTACATTTAAAATTTGCTGTGAGCAGTGGAAGAGTGGGACTAAAAAAGGAAGGAGTGACACCCTCCATCCTCAGTCACAACTGGAGTGAGAAAAAAAAAATCACCAAGTGAGAATTCATTCAAGTGGGAATTCTCTTTCCCAGAAGTTTGGGATGGCTGAATCTTTATATTATATCGAGGCTGGCTTCGTCTCATTTCCCATAGACAGGTGAATCAGGGATAATGATGCATGGAGAGAAAAGTGCAGCTGTGACCACAATGAGATGACCTTATTTACTGATGGAGTAGTGTCAAAGGGCCGAATGGCCCCCTCGTGTCCCTCAGTCCCATGTTCTGATGTTCCATTCAGTCCTTTGGATCTGCTGCACAGGGGCAGATCAAGGCCACTCTGATGGTTAGGTGCAGTTTTGCAAATGTACTTGGAAAATCCACGCTGGGTCAAGAAGTGACACTCACCCCCAATCCCTGTTTCCAGGCATCCCGTCTCCGGACCGTCTGCTCCAGATGTGGGTCGTGTTACAGACCCAGATTTACTGTGAATACAGCCCCCATACTCCACCCAGCGTTAACTCGAACAAATCCTCTGCTCACCCAAATGTAGCATTTCACAACACAACTTCTGGGAAAATAACCAGCTACTTTGCAAAAGCATAGCATGTGAAATTAATAAATTGGAACAAAAGTAGGCTATTCGTCCCCTCAAGATTGCCCTGTCATTTATTACGAACATGGCTTATCTACTCCAGGTCTAACTCCACTTTCCTGCCGACTCCTTGTATCCGTCCACACCTCTCTGGGTTAGGGAATTCCAGACATTCACTACATTCTGAGAGAAGACTTCACTTTGCATCTCAGATAGAAATCGATATTCCATATTCGGTATCTATGTCCTCGAGTTCGAGACTCCACTCAGGAATGGTAACAACGTCTCAACATCTACCTTCTCAAGTCCCTTGTGTGTCTTGTAATTTTCAGCAGTATCACTCCTCATTCATTTAAACCCCAATGAATAATCGCCTCTCCATTTTACAGATTCTCAATAACACAACTCTTTCATCCCTGGAAGCCAGCTAATGCACCAACCTAGTTACTTGCTGCATCAGCATGCTGACTTTATGTTTCATACATAGGAACACTCCAATCCCATTGTACTGTTCTTTTTCTGGAAGTCCTCTCCATTAAATAACAACCTGTCTTTTGATTCTCAGTGTCATCGTCAAAGCTTCCTCCTTGAGACTATCAGTATAGAGTGTAAATAACTGATGCCATCGGACGGATAGCTGTGGTCCTCCAGCAGATATACCTTTATCATGAGGATCCATTAATCATGACTCTCCGATATCTATATGTTAAGCAATCGTTATCCCATGTTAATACATTCTCCATCATCCTACGAGCTTCTGTCTTTTGTAAGAACTTTTATTTTGTAATACCTTGTGGAAAAACTCTGGAAAGCTTGGTGT
>NW_025212468.1:8278-11633 GCF_004010195.1 Chiloscyllium plagiosum | reverse complement strand
CCTTCTTTATCTTGCATCAATAGAGAGAACCCCTTTCCCCATTCACACCTTAAGTTAAACTCATTTCCTATCATCTTCTCATTCACCACTGCTAAAAGCCGGATTATCTTTGCCACCCCCTCGTTTCCCTGTCACCCATCCCACACTTCTGTCAAGCTATTAAAAAGCCAAGGTTCCAATCCTTTTCAGTACTGAAGAAGTGTCACACTGGACTTGAAATGCTAACGCTGTTTCTCTGTCTCTGCAGATGCTGACAGACCTGCTGAGTTTCTCTAGAAATGAATAGGCACGGAACAAATTTTCACAAAACAAATAACGATGGATACTGGTAATAAAATTACTAAAATTGCTTGAGAAACTGAGAGTTTTGTAGAGGGTCACTGTACCTGAAAAATAAACACTGCATTCATTCCAGAAGATGCTGCAACATCTTCAGCAATTTCTTCAGCAATTTCTGTTTTTGGACAATTCCAAAGAAGTATGTCAAAGATGCTCGAACATCCTGTCCAACATGGAGTGTTGTACACTGCGAACTGAACAATAATGCATGGTAGACAAGTTCCTTGACTCTGAAACTACATAAGTCTGGCATCACTGACACTACAGAGCTCTTAATCATGGTCAGGGAGAAAAACAGAGGGAAACACATTCACTTCAAACAACAGAAGATGACATTGTGGAAGAGAAACGATTTATATCATTACTTTAAATGGATTGAGTTAAAGTAACAACTTTGAGGCGTGACACCAGGGAGAGGCCCTCAGCAGAATGAGATAATGAAAATGCAAGTGTTACCGCATGAGAAACCAGGTTAGGTACAGAATACAGGGCTGATGGGTGAATGGGTCTCGGTGTGAACTGGGGGACAGTCAGTAGAATTGAATTGTAGATATTGCAACTCAAACTGGGTTATCATTTGATGCTGCAGCAACAGCAGAAGCAGAACTGTATTCAACGGCAATCTGGAACATTTACCCGACGATAATTCATTCCCATCATGGTTCAGTGATGAGTGTGGCTGAACATGCCAGGGTCGGAATCACGTGGACCTAAACCTTTTGACAACCCATTAAAGCTACCACACTTAACTGGTTAAATTCCGACCAGCAGAACTAATGTCTGATGGAGAGGGGAAATGATCCCAAGACTAACAAATCAGATCTAAGCTCTGCCGTCCTGCCAAATCCAAACAATAATGTCGATGGACTATCAAACAATTTACTGGAGAGGACTCCACACATATCCTCATCCAAAATATCGGAACAGCTCTGCACATCAGAGAAAAAAGTCAAGGATGTGGTGTCTGCACTATCCTCAGCCAGACGTGTTGAGTGGATGATCCACCTCACACTCATCATGGTTCCCACAGAATCACAGATGCCAGTCTTCAAGCAATTCGATTTGCTGTACAGTCATGAGGAAACAGCTGAACACGATTGATACGACAAAGGCAATGGGCCCTGACATCATTCCTGCAATAGGACTGAAGACTTGTGCTGCACAACAAGCCGTGTCCCTGGGGAAGCTCTTTCATTCCAGCTCCAACTCTACCATTTCCCTGGCAATGAGGAAAATTACTCAACTATGTCCAGTCCCTGAATTGGAGAATAATTACAATCTGACCAATTACCACACCCTCAGTCCCATCACGACAGTCAAATTGGTGGGAATACTTTTTGATAGAGCTGTCATGTAGCACCGAATTAATCAGGTCACTGTGGTTTCCGATAGGTCTCCATGTGGAGATGGTGCTGTCGTGGACATATCATTGGATTACGAATCCAAACCAGGTCAATGCTCTGGCAACTGGTGGAAGTTAAATATAATTAATAAAGTATCGAGACCTAAACTCTGGTGTCAGTAATAGTGATCTTGATTGTAAACATCGATCTCCTACACCAATGTACTTTCAGGAAGTGAATCTCCTGTGCTTTTCTGGTCTGCCCTAAAAGTGACACCAGACACACAGACATGGTCTCTGAATCGGCCACGTGAGACACTCAATTGTATCAAACTCGTCTGAGGTCTTAAAGGATAAAACATGACATCAATCTCGTTATCAGAAAAGGGAATGGGAAACACAGTCCCGTTGACCCTTCATAGACATCCTTCCCAACATCTGAGAGCTTGTAACAACATTTGCAGAGCTTTCCCATAGATTGAACAGAAATCTCAAGAGAGGATGAGATCATTCAGCACACTGAGCTTTCCCCATGCTATTTCATGACCGAACATCTCCTCACTGCAGTTTTCCCCACACAATGTTCGTATCCCAAAATATGTTTAAACATTATGAACTGTAGTGCCTTTGGCCCATCAATATATAGGAGGTTCTCTGATAATGGTTGTTTATTAATTGCGATTTGACTGCAATGCGATTCGTGAACCATTTTCTATAAAGTGAACTATCATCCCTGCTTCCAATCTGTCACACCCTGTCAGAGTTTTATATATCTCACTGAGATCTCCACTCATTTTCCTAAAGCCCATGGAATACAGGCCCAGTCACCGCAAACTCTGCTCCCACAACTAACCTGTCGCCCCAGAGATCAGTCTGGTCATCATGCACTGCACTCCCTCAATGTCAGGTTTGCCCTTTATTAGGTAAGGACACCAAAACTGCACACAATACTGCACAATGTCCGAGATAGGGTCCCACTAAGGCCCTGTACAGTTGCAGTAAATGACACTTACTCCTGTATTCTAAATCCCCCTGAAATGAAGGTGAATAAACCATTTATCATCCTACCTGCTTTCTGCTACTGCAATATTGCTTTCAGTGACTGGTGTACAGGGAGATCCAGATCTTTTCAATGTTACAGCTCCCTACTTGCTGTGTCTATTACACTGTATATAGCATGCCAATGCCATTCCCAGTATTAACTTCCGTGTTTAGAACTCACTGCCCTACATGGACTCGGAAGGCTGCGCAGAAATAAACAAAAATGCAGATTAAGTTCATTTATTGATCAGCAATTATCAACCAATCCCTTTTCAAATGACAGGCTGCTATTCAACTGATCCCATCAATTTACACAACCTCTCATCTCTGCCATTGCTCTCCATCTGCACGGTATTTGCCCAGTCACTCCACTTGTCTCAATCAACTTGGAGGTAAAAACAATGACTGCAGATGCTGGAAACGGATTCTGGTTTAGTGGTGCTGGAAGAGCAGAGCAGTTCAGGCAGCATCCAAGGAGCTTCGAAATCGACATTTCGGGCAAAAGCCCTTCATCAGGAATAAAGGCAGTGAGCCTGAAGCGTGGAGAGATAAGCTGGAGGAGGGTGGGGAGAAAGTAGCGTAGAGTACAATGGGTGAGTGGGGGAGGGGATGAAGGTGATAGGTCAGGGAGGA
>NW_025212468.1:0-6199 GCF_004010195.1 Chiloscyllium plagiosum | reverse complement strand
GAGGTGTCCTCGAGTTGGTGTTTGGCTTCAGCGGTGTAGAGGTCAGTGCGCCAGACTGTCGGTTTATATATATATATATATATTTCTATATATATAAACCTGGAAATTTAGAGTCTCCTCAGTTTGGGCATTGACTCCGTGCTGTCTGTTTAAATATATATAACCAGGAGATTTAGTGTCTCCTCAGTTAAGGGCACTGACCCTGGGCTAGCTGGTTAAATAAATAGATATATCCAGGAGATTTAGTGTCTCCTCAGTTAAGGGCACTGACTCTGTGCCTGCTGTTTTAATATATATACAACCAAGATATTTAGGGTTTCCCCAGTTTTGGGCACTAGCTCGCAACTCCTCATTTTAATAAATATATATAACGAGGAAATTTAGAGTCTCCTCAGTATAGGGCACTGATTCTGTTGGCTGGTTAACTATATATGACCTGGAGATTCAGAGCCTCGCCATTGAATGGGACTGAGTTTCTGCTGGCTGGTGGAATAAATAAATGTATAACCAGCTGATTTAGATTCTCCTCTGTTTAGGGCATGGACTCTGTGCTGGGTGGTTAAGTAAACATATATACCCAGAAGATTTAGGGTCTCCTCAGGTCAGGGCATTGACATTCTGCTGGCTGATTAAATAAATATATATAACCATTAGATTCAGATTCTCCTCAGATTAGGGCACTGACTCGGTGTTGTGTGGGTAAATATATAGAGCCAGGAGAATTACAGTCTCCTCAGTTTAGGGTACTGACTTTCTGCTGGCTGGTTAAATAAATATATATAACCAGAAGATTTAGGGTCTCCTCAGTTTAGCGCACTGTCTCTGTGCTGGCTGGTTAAATAAATAAAGATAAGCAGCACATTTAAACTCTGCTCATTATAGGGCATTGACCGTGTGCTGTCTGGTTAAAAACTGAAATATAACCAAGATATTTAGAGTCTCCTAAGTTTGGGGCACTGACTCTGTACTCGCAGTTTAACTATATATAACCAGGAGATATAGAGTCTCCTCATTTTAAGGCCCCGACTCTGTGCGAGATGGTTAATTAAATATAACCTGGAGATTTAGAGACTCCTCATTTTAAGCACTGACTGTGTGGTGGCTAGTTAAAACTTTTATAACCAGGATATTTAGTGTCTCCTCCGTTTGGGGCACTGACACAGGGCTGGCTGGTTAAATGAGTAGATATAACCAGGAGATTTAGAACCTGTTCAGTTTAGGGCACTGAGTCTGTGACTTCTGGTTAAATATATAAAACCAGCATATTTAGCGTCTCCTCAGTTTTGGGCACCCTCTCAGGTCTGGCTGATTAACTAAATATATATATCCAGGAGATTTAGAGTCTCCTCAGTTTATGGGACAGACTCGGTGCTGGCTGTTTAAATATATATATAACCAGGAGACTGAGAGTCTCCTTAGTTTATGGCACTGACTGTGGGCTGGTGGCTTAAATAAATATATATAACTAGGAGATTTACAGTGTCCCCTGTTTAGGGTTCAGACTGTGTGTTGGATGGATTAATACATATATACAGCCGGGAGATTTCGAGTCTCCTCAGTTTAGGGCACTGCCTCTTTGCTGTCTGTTTAAATACATATATCCAGGATATTTAGAGTCTCCTCAGTTTGGAGCCCTGACTCTGGATTGGCTGGGTCAATATACATAACCAGGAGATGTAGAGAATCCTCACTTTATGTCACTGACTCTGTGCTGGCTGATTAAATATCTGCATGTAACCAGGAGATTTAAATTCTGTTCAAATTAGGACACTGACTCTGTGCTGGCAGGTTAAATGCATATAGCCAGCAGGGTTAGAGTCTCCTCAGTTTGCGATACTGACTCTGGTCTGGCTGGTTAAACAAATAGCTATAACCGGGAGATTTAGTGTCTGTTCTGTTTAGGGCAATGGCTCTGTGCCTGCTGTGTAAATATATATATAATCAGGATATTTAGGGTTTCTCCAGTTTTGGGCACTGGCTCTCAACTCTATGATTAAATAAACATATATAACGAGGAGATTCAGAATCTCCTCAGTTAATGCACTGATTGCGGGCTGGCGGATTAAATAACTAGATATAACCAGATTTAGAGTCGCCTCAGTTTCCGGTTCAGACTACGTGCTGAATTTATAAATACACATAAATTACCAGGAGATTTAAAGTCTCCTCAGTTAAGGGCACTGACTCTGAGCTGTCAGTTTAAATATATATATATATAAACAGGAAATTTATAGTCTCCTCAGTTTGAGCACTGACTCTGTGTTAGCTGGTTAAACATATATATACAACCTGGAGATTTAGAGTCTCCTCTGCTGAGGGCACTGACTCTGTGCTGTCTGTTTAAATATATATAACCACGAGATTCGGATTCTCCTCAGTCAAGGCAGAGAAACTGTGCAGGATGGTGAAATAAACATACATATCCAGGAGATTTAAATTCTCCACATGTTAGGGCACTGACATTGTCCTGGCTTGTTACCTAAATATGTATAATCAGGAGATTTAGAATCTGATCATTTTCGGGCACTGACTCCGTGCTGGCTTGTTTAATACATATAACCAGGAGATTTAGAGTCTACTCAGTTATGGGCACAGCCAGCACATTTTCTGAACCCTAAAATGAGCAGACTCTATATCCCCTGGTTATATATCGATTTACCCAGCCAGTCCAGAGTCAGTGCCCCAAACTGAGGAGACTGTAAATGTCCTGGTGACATATATTTATTTAACCAGCCAACACAGAGTCAGCACTGACTTTATGCTGGCTGAATAATTTCAAAGCAACAGGAGATTTAGAGTGTCCTCAGTAAAGGGCACTGTCTGTGTGCTGTCTGTTTAAATATATAAAACTAAGAGATTTAGAATCTCCTCAGTTTAGGGCTCAGACTATGCGCTGGATGGATAAATACACCGAAATAACCAGGAGTTTTAGAGTCTCCTCATTTTAAGGCACTGACTCTGTGCTGACTGGTTGATTACCAGGAGATTTAGAGTCTCCTCATTTCAAGGAACTGACTGAGTGCTGTTTGTTTAAATATATATAACCAGGCGATTTAGAGTCTCCTCAGTTAAGGCACTGACTCTGTGCTGTCTGGTTAATAATATATAACCAGGAGATTTAGAGTCTCCTCGGTTTCGGGCACTGACTTTCTCCTGGTTATATATATGTATTTATTCATCCATCACATATTCTGAGCCCTAACCTGAGGTGACTCTAAATCTCCTGGTTATATATTTACTTAACCCGCCAGCCTCAATCAGTGCCCAAAACTAAGGAGACTTTAAATATCCTGGTTATATGTTTTTACTTAACCAGCCAGCCCAGAGTCAGTGCCCTACAATAAGCAGCCTCTAAATCTCCTGGTTATGTATATGTATTTAGTCAGCCAGCGCAGTCAGTGCCCCAAAATGAGGAGACTCAATCTCCTGGTTGTATATATTTAACCAGCAAACACAGTCAGTTCCCTAACCTGAGGAGACACTAAATCTCCTGGTAATATATATTTATTTAACCAGGCAGTATAAAGTCAGTGCCCTAAACTGAGGAGACACTAAATCGCCTGATTATATATTTATTTAACCATGCAGCATAGAGTCAGTGCCGTCAACTGAGGAGGCTCTGAATCTCCTGGTTGTATAGATTTAAACAACACATTAGTCTGAGCCGAAAACTGAGGAAAATGTAAATCACCTAGTTATATAAATGTATTTAACCCGCCAGCCCACAGTTAGTGTCCTAAGCTGAGGAGACTCTAAATCTCCTGGTTATATATATTTAAATGGACATCGCAGAGTCAGTGCCCTTAAATGAGGAGAACTAAATCTCTTGGTTTTATACATTTATTTAACCAACCAGCACAGAGTCAGTGTCCTATAGTGCGCAGAATCTAAATCTCGTGGTTGTATATATTTTTTTAACCAGAAAACATAGAATCAGTAACCTTAAACTGAGGAGATTATGAATCTCCTGGTTTTATATATATGTGTATTTATCTCTTCAGCACATAGTCTGAGCCCTAAACTGAGGAAACTGTAAATCTCCTAATTATATTAATTTATTTAACCAGCCAGCCCAGAGTCAGTGCCCTACAATATGCAGCCTCTAAATCTCCTGGTTGTGTATATTTATTTAGTCAGCCAGCACAGAGTCAGTGCCCCAAACTGAGGATACTTTAAATCTCCTGGTTGTATATATTTAACCAGCCAACACAGTCAGTGCCCTAACCTGAGGAGACACTAAATCTCCTGATTATATATTTATTTAACCATGCAGCATAGAGGCAGTGCCTTAAACGGAGGAGACTCTGAATCTCCTGGTTGTATATATTTAAACAGCACATAGTCTGAGCCCTAAACTGAGGAAACTGTAAATCACCTAGTTATATAAATGTATTTAACCCGCCAGCTCACAGTCAGTGTCCTAAGCTGAGGAGACTCTAAATCTCTTGGTTATATATATTTAAATGGACAGCGCAGAGTCAGTGCCCTTAAATCAGCAGAATCTAAATCTCTTGGTTTTATGTATTTATTTAACCAACCAGCGCAGAGTCAGTGCCCTATAATGCACAGAATTTAAATCTCGTGGTTGCGCATATTTATTTAACCAGCCAGCACTGATTCAGTGCCCTAACCTGAGGAGACACTAAATCTCGTGGTTGTATATATTTATTTAACCAGACAACATAGAGTCAGTAACCTTAAACTGAGGAGACTCTGAATCTCATGGTTTTATATATATGTGTATTTATCTCCACAGCACATAGTCTGAGCCCTAAACTGAGGAAACTGTAAATCTCCTAGTTATATTAATTTATTTAACCGGCCAGCCCACAGTCAGTGGCCTAATCTGCGGAGTCTTTAAATATCCTGGTTATATATATTTAACCAGACAACTCCGAATCAGTGCCCTTAACTGAGGAGTCTCTAAATCTCCTGATTACATATAATGACCCAGCACAGAGTCAGTGCCCTAAAATGAGCAGACTGTAAATGCCCTGATTACATATATTTATTTAACTCACCAGCAGAAATTCAGTGCCCGAAACTTAGAAGACTTTAAATCTTCTGGTTATATACATTAAACCAGCCAACACACTGTCAGTGCCCGAAACTAGAGACTCTACATCTTCTGGTTGTAACTATTTATTTAACCAGCCAGCACAGAGTCTTTCCCCCAAACTGAGGAGACTCTAAATATTCTCGTTATAAAACAGTTAATCAGCCACCATAAAATCAGTGCCCCAAACTGAGGAGACTCTTAATCTCCTGGTTATTAATACCTGGCTATCCATCTTGCACGTAGTCTGAGTCCTAAAGTGAGGAGAATCTAAATCTCCTGGACATATATATTTATTTAACCAGCCAGCACAGAGTCAGTGCCCTAAATTGTGGAGAATTTAAATCTCCTGGATGTACATGTTTATTTAACCATCCGGCACAGAGTCAGTGCCCTAGACTGAGGAGATTCTGAATCTCGTGGTTTGACATATTTATTTTACTAGACAGTAGAAAGTTAGTGCCCTGAACTGAGGAGATTCTAAACCACCCCGTTATATCCATTTTTTTAACCAGCCATCCCAGAGTCAGTGCCCCAAACTAAGGAGAGTCTAAATATCCTGGTTATACAAATTTGAACCAAACACCACACAGTCAGTGCCCGAAACTGAGTAGACCTAAATCGCCCTGGTTATATACAATTAACCAGCCACACGAGTCAGTGCCCCAAACTGAGGAGACTCTAAATACTCTGGTTATAAAAGTTTTAACCAGCCACAACACAGTCAGTTCCAGAAAATGAGGAGACTCTAAATCTCCTGGTTATGTATATTTAAATACACAGCACAGAGTCAGTGCCTTAGAATGAGCAGACACTAAATCCCCTGGTGAAATATATTTATTTAATCAGCCATCATAGAATCAGTGCCCTAAACTGACGAGACTCTAAATCTCCTGATTCAATATAATTATATAACCAGCCAACCCAGTGTCAGTGCCCTAATCTGAGGAGTCTATAAATATTCTTGTTATATATATTTAACCAGACATCACAGAATCAGTGCCCTTAACTGAGGAGACTCTAAATCTCTGGGTTACATATATTTATTTAACTCACCTGCAGAAAGTCAGGGCCCTAAACTGAGAAGACTCAATCTCGTGGTTTTATTTCTATTAAACCAGCCAACACACAGTCAGTGCCCGA